>NW_007245769.1:1606472-1638052 GCF_000164805.1 Carlito syrichta | reverse complement strand
CCCAGGCGGGTCTCGAACCCGCGGGCTCAGGCAACCCACTCACTTCAGCCTCCCAAAGGCACGGGATTACAGGCTGAGCCACCGAGCCCAGCTCAAATTATTTTTAATTGGAATTTTAATGCCACATTTAATCATTCTAATAAGTGGTAAATTATATCACTATAAGTTTACAGAATAATTGGCTGTGATATTTTGACTTATCCTCACAACTATTTCAATTCAAGTTGCTTTTAGGTTCAACCAATTCCAATTTATCAACAGGTAAATTAAAATAGGGTTTTTTTTTCCCCAAATGCACACATTTGTTAGGCAGACATGTCAGTATATGCATGGAATTTTTTCCAATTTTATATGTATCCTGAAGAATACCATAGCAAAAATATATTCATTCTTTTAATTTATCTGTTACATAATCAATATATATCTGCTATTAAAATGTTTATAGTTTCTCATTCTAAATGTGATCATCTAAAGAAGATTTATCAACTAAATTCATAAACTAAAAAGTGATTGTAAATATGTATATTATATATATTATGATAAAATCTATTCTAAATATTTATGTACATATATACACCTCACTACTCACCATTTACCACTTTATAGCTATGCAAGAAATTTTGTCTTGGAGTTAATGAATCTCAGCATCCTTTCAATAATTTGCTACATTTTCTTTTTTGAAAAGTTTATTTAATATAATATGGACTGCAAAGATAAGATAAATAAGATGCTAGCTACAGGACTGAAGATATACACCTTAATCTCTGTACCATTAGTTCTGTTATACTGCTTCACTTATCCAAGCTCTCCTCTAATGTATATCTTTTTCTTGCCTTCTAAGGCAACTTTTTTCAGTTGTATATTAAATGCCACCATCTGTCCACCCCTGACAGTCTTTAATAGGATAATTTGTCTTTCATTTGAGTGAAGAATTCTGTGAGAATCATGGGACTATTATGGATGAATATTTGATAAGGCCTTTTTCTGGATTGGAGTTGGGAGAGGGATAGTAGAACTGAGTCAGACTAGATTATATGATTTGCCAGTGATAAAACTGCTCTATACTTACTGCATGGCTGACTCTCACACAAGTTTTTCCATCCTGGACCTATAAAAGATGATTGATTTAGATCAGTTCAGATCATCCAACCTTGGGAAATCAATAATGTTGTGTCCCACGAGTTCAGCTAATGTACAAATGTTCCAAAGTTAATATATTTTGCTGACCCCATTGAATGTGTATATTGCTTGGACCCATCATATAGATAACAAAATATTTTTATGAACTGACTAAAGCAATAGTATGGAAACATCATTTCTATTTATTAACTCCCTTATGAGATTTCTCTATAAAATATCTTAATCTTTAAACATTATTGGCTTTACAGCTGAAGCCTAAGGTATATTTTCATGTTTCTCTACAACAAAAAAATCCACAAATATATAACAAACAAGTACACCCCTATAAATCTCAACTATTGTATTCACCCTGCACTTAAAAAAAATTCTGGAAAGATCATTTTACATTTGCTTTCTCACCTTCACTTTCTCAGGCTTCTGTAAGGAGGATCTTTCTTTTCTTCTTCCTCTTAGTCAGTTAAACGTTTTTTGGTTACTTTCTTTCCAACTGTGTAACTTGTCCTAATTCCAAGCCTCTTTGTTCTGTTTGTGAAAGTGGACACTATGAACAACTATGGTGGCCCCATTTTCTCAGCTTGGTACTGGAATCACATTTCCAACTGCTCTTGGTTTTCAATCCTATTTATTCCCTCCAATTGCATATACTCAAAACAGAACTCATTATCTTTCCCATCCAATTTTGCTATTCCCTACTTATTTAATGGTACATCCATTCAGCAAAATATTTGCTCCAGAAACATCTCCATTACAGGTAGTGTTTTTAATACTGATCCATCTGTTCTCATCAGTTTTATCTCTGAAATAGTCACTTTATTTTCTTCTCTCCATTTCTTTTCACTGTTTTGAGTTTAAACTTTCTTCACTATGTGGCTGATAGGATATTATAATTCCTTCTTAATTAGTCTGCCTATTTTCAAGGTTTTCACACTTTCATTCTCCAAAGTGCTTAAACTTAAACCAAGTTCTCCTTCTGTAGCATATCCAGATTCTTCTTCTTTAAAACATTGTTTAAAATCTACGTTAAAATACTCAGTGTCTCCCTTCTACTGATGAAATGGAGTCCAAGACATTTGAGCATGTCAAGTACAGCCTTTCGAAAGATAATGGTACCATAATTGTTCATCCACAGTTTTGAACCTCTCTACCAGACACCCTATAATCATATAGCTCTGAACTACTCAAGAGATTGTGAAATTCTTCCTGAAATGCCCTTTACTTTTTCTAATCCTCTTCAAGTGGTTTTACTTTTTCCATCCTTCCCTTCTATGCCTGGAAAATCCCTATCCATCCTTCAAGTGCAGCTCAAAGATTTTCTTTCCCAAGCCTTTCCTTATCCCATTTGCTTTTCTCTAATCTTGAAAGAGAGAAGGCCTTTATCTCTATCTTCTAGCCTTTTCTACTTCTATTAAAACAATCATCGATTTATTGTTTTCCAGCTACTATTTATTGAAAGCCTTTTACTCTCTGTTTATGATGGAGTCATTTCTATCTAATGACTTGCTCTTGGCAACATGCAATGTCATTTTTACTTTACGCTTAATCTCATTGCTAAATTTTTATTGTCTCAGTGTGAACTCAGGGCAATTCTTGACTCCAAGAAGCTATACAAATGGTCTATTAATTAATGAATATAGTGTTTCTGTCACTCTGTCGCTGTTTTACTCTGAAATTTTTGAAGTCTTTTATCATATTCATAATTTATTTTGAATTACTTCCTCATGAGGCCCTAAAATACATTCACAGTTCTACTATGCTATGTGATAGTGATGAAAGTACTATGACAGCCGGGCTCGGTGGCTCAGCCTGTAATCCCGTGCCTTTGGGAGGCTGAGATGAGTGGATTGCCTGAACCCGCAGGTTCGAGACCCGCCTGGGCAGCAAGACCTCATCATTACAATAAATCAAAAAATCAGCCGGGCGTGGTAGCGCATGCCTGTAATTCCGGTTACTTGGAAGGCTGAGGTGGAAGGATTGCTGGAACCCAGCAGGACGAGGCTGCGGTGGCCGGGAGCGGCCACTGCACTCCAGTCTGGGTGACAGAGTGAGACTCCAACTCAAAAAAAAAAAGAAAGTACTATAACAAAGAACAGACAAAATTAATAATATACACTAAGTCACACAAACTTTTTTCCTACTAAGTTTAAGTGATAAGGTCAGTGTCCAACCTGATGTCCTTCATACTTTTTCAAAAAATTTAATACTTTCAAAGAAGAAATTTTATACTTCATGTTGCCAAATTGAACATTGAGGAAGGAATTAACTACTTGTTAAACTATTATTATATAACTTATTTAGGTAAAATTGCTTCATTTAAATTAACTGGAACCACAAAAGAAATAATAACAGTCAAAAAATTTAATTCATGAAACTAGTTTTAGGAAACTTAGTATATATAATTGATCTCTTTTTCCAACCATCATGTTTTCTTCTCAGGGAGAAAATTGGTGCCTATATATATGATAATAAGTAATTGAAACTTAAAATAATATTTATAATCAATAAAATATGTAGAGTTTGAGGGAGAACTTTATGATAATGCAAAGAAAAGAGTATTTTCTCTTAGAAAATACCTGGTTTAATTAACTTTGTAAAACATATACAAAGACATTTTATTTGAATGAAAAATTGAAGCTTCATTTCTATTTTTTTTTAAGATTTAGAAAATTAGTTTATTTAGAAAGTAAGAGAGAGAGAGAGAAGAGAAGATTCATCTCCCCCAGGTAAGGGAGGGGGCCAAAGCCAGGAAAGATGGCGTTGCAGCTCAAAGAGCACATGGCCACATCAGAGTCTATTAAGGCAATGCCCATTCCTATGGGATCATTCTTATGATCTTTTTTTTTTTTTTTTTTTTGAGTTGGAGTCTCACTCGGTCGCCCAGACTGGAGTGCAGTGGCCGCTCCACCGCAGCCTCGACCTGCTGGGCTCCGGCGATCCTTCCGCCTCAGCCTTCGGAGTAGCCGGAATTACGGGCATGCGCTACCACGCCCGGCTGATTTTTTAATTTATTGTAGAGATGAGGTCTCGCTGCCCAGGTGGGTCTCGAACCCGCGGGCTCAGGCAATCCACTCACCTCAGCCTCCCAAAGGCGCGGGATTACAGGCTGAGCCTGGAGTTAGGACAAAAATATTCTTTGTAGTTGATATATAATTTACATCTATGTTATTATTTATTTACAGTCAATAGAGCTTTGAAAATTATATTGAGGATTCTTTTCCATAGCATTAGATTTTCTCTGTAACTCTGATTCTGCCAAAGAATCTGGTGGTCATTGAATGATTGAACTGTTTGAATGCATTGTCAAAATATTCATCACAGTAATTTCAACTTAAGAAAACAAGGCAGGGCTCGGTGACTCAGCCTTTAATCCCAGCATTTTGGGAGGCCAGGGCTAGTGGATTGCCTGAGCCCATGGGTTCGAGACCAGCTGGGGCAATTTGACGAGACCTCGTCTCTACAATAAAAATAAAAAATTAACTGGACGTGATAGCGCACACCTATATTTCCGGCTACTTGGAAGGTGAGGCAGAAGGATTGCTGTAGCTTAGCAGGTTGATGCTGGGATGGCCATGAGTGTTTCATGGCACTCCACCCTGGGCAACTGAGTGAGACTCTGACTCAAAAAATCCAAACAAACAAACTTTCAAAGCTCACATAAGGACAATTTGAATCAGAGAAAATAAGTATTTTGTCAAAAACAACATTGTAGTTCACTTACCTCAATTTATACACTACTGTTTTTATCTAACCATTTCTAAATGTTATTTGTTCTGTTCACTTAACAAATTGTGTGTGTGTAAGACAGAGAGATAAAGAGAGAGAATAATTATTGCTTACCAGTGGGTTAATTTTTTAAGTCAATGACTGAATTTGATTTTCAAAAAAACTATCATTGTACAAATGGATTAGCTATTTTTAAAAATGAACCAAAGAAAAAGATATTTTTAAATAAATATAGTTATTCTAATTGCAATATCACCAAAGACTAATATTACTTATAAACAGAACATGAAGGCTGGGTGCAGTGACTCAATCTTGTAATCCCAGCACTTTGGGAGGCTGAAGAGAGAGGATTGCCTGAGGTCAGAGGTTCGAGACCAGCCTGGGCAACTTGGTAAGACCTTGTCTCTACAACAAATCAAAAAATTAGCCAGGTGTGGAGGTGCACACCTGTACTTCCAGTTACTTGGAAGACTGAAGGGGAAGGATCTCCTGAGCCCAGCAGGTCGAGGCTGTAGTGGCCATGAGTGTGCCACTGCCCTCCAACCTGGGTGACAGAGTGAGACTCCAATTCAAAAAAAAAAAAAAAGAACGTGAAGAAAATCCTGGTCAAGAGTAGATCATAAACCGGGCTCGGTGGCTCAGCCTGTAATCCCGCACCTTTGGGAGGCTGAGGTGAGTGGATTGCCTAAGCCCGCGGGTTCGATACCCGCCTGGGCAGCGAGACCTCATCTCTACAAGAAATCAAAAAATCAGCCGGGCGTGGTAGTGCATGCCTGTAATTCCAGCTCCTTGGAAGGCTGAGGCGGAGGGATCCCTGGAGCCCAGCAGGTCGAGGCTGCGGTGGCCGGGAGCGGCCACTGCACTCCAGTCTGGGCGACAGAGTGAGACTCTAACTCAAAAAAAAAAAAAAAAAAAAAAGAGTAGATCATATAAAAATGAGAAAAGAATATCACAGTGTAAGTGTAGAGTGGGCCTTTAATACTGGTCAAGCCTCCAGTACCATCAAAGCGACCATTTGACCAGTATTTCCCACAGAAATAGAAAGTAGAAAGTCACTGGACAAGGGAAAAAATGAGAAGAGTTAGGTTTCTTCATGGTTTTACCAGTGAAGTCATGTTTGCTGTTTCTTTTCTAGTTAACTAAAGCTAATGTGTTTTCAAGAATTAACATATAAACCTACTTTTTATTTTAAAATAAATAATATCTTTCTTTTTTTAGTGCTCCCAGTGAGCATGCCACAGACTGTCTTAATCATTTGCACATAATACTATAAAATTTTCACAGCACAACTTATTGAAGCCATAAAAATGCCCAAATATGTCTGATTCCAAATTTTTTATTGTTTCAGTTTTTTTATTTCAACATTTATTGACTTTATATATTTGTTATAGAATGATAAATGATGCATAGCTCCTACCTTCACTTAGGCTTATGTTCTAAGGAGAACAGTAGACAATGGAGCAATAAATTAGATTGAACCATGATTTGAATTGTGAAAGTAGATATACAGAGAACTATTGACAAACACAGGCATTAGAACTACCAGAAGAACTGGTTTTTAAGTTGAGACATCAGATAGATCTGGAATAAGAAAGGGATGAGAAGAGTGGTCTAAGCAGAAGGAACAGAATCCATCAAGACACTGAGGCAAGAAAATGCATAATGTAGTAAAAAAGCAAAATTTCGTTTGGACTAGATTTCTGTGTTTTCAGTGAGAAAGGACAAATAGTGGACAAGGACTTAGTCCTTCAAGTCTTTTGCACTGTTTACTGAGATTGAACATTTTAAAGAATTTAAGCAGAGATTGCAAATGATCAACATGTATGTTCTGAAATTGAATAACACTGAAGAGAATGAATTGAAGGGAAACAGGACTTAATGTAGGAGAAGGCTGCTATGGGGGCTCCAGGCAAAAGATGCTCATGATTTCGACTGTGGATGTGTCAACTGGAGTTGGAAAGCAAGAGTCTAGTGCTCTCTAGGAAACAGGAAATGCAATAACCATAATTCAATCAGTCATTGGATGTGCGGATTGATTAAGGAGAGAAATTAGAAATTGCAGAAATTAGTAATGGAGTTGAAAAAGGAAAAAAAAATCAAATCACCTACATATCGTTACACAATTTCAATGATTTAAGATATATACTAGATGTGTATGCTTTGAAGACGTTACCTCAGGATTCATCTCTTTATTCCAAAAGTTAATGTTTCAAAATACTATGTCTACAACAAATAGCTTAAAATTGAATTAAGAACTTTTGTCAAATTTAAAATTTAACTTTACTGAGGTAAATGTATATTATCAGAATATTTTATATATAAAAAGTGGTATGCTTTAGTCCCTGAATGTGCAATATAGTATTTTAGAATTTAATAAAAACAGTAGTGCAAAGTTGGGTAAATGAAGTAGAAGTAAGTTGCTCAAGACAAGAGAAGGCTATTAAGCATGTAGTTCGTGTATTTAAATGAAGCTAATCTAGTACATTTTTACTACAGGAAATTTCAAAAGAAAAGTGTCAAATATCCATTTGGTGTATATGTCTGCATAGCACAGTATTCAAAGGACAAGAGAATTAGGAGAATTTCAAGGATGCTCTTAGCTAATGCTCAGTGTTCTGGATGAGGTAAATCAGGACCAAAGCCCTGGAGCCACTTGGGCATCAAAGATCGATTGAGGCCCTGTGTCTTGTCTTATAAGTTACACAGTTTTCCTTTTTATTTTCAGTTACCACAAACTTTCACAAAGTGAGATGTATCAAACTCTCAACTATAAAATTAATATCAATGTAAAAATCCACTGAGTCCACATTTTTTATCCTTATTTAGCCTATTGAATCACTAGTACAGGTATTATCTAGGCTGAAATTATAGAATGTCCCACCAAAGGAGTTATTTCAGACACCAGTAGGAGTAAAGTAGGAGAAACACTTTTAGTTTTGTCACTACAATTCACTGAAATGAGAAATATTTTTAAACTGATGATAAAATACTTTATGAATTATATGTATTTATAAGGAATCTCAGTATGTCTTGAGTTTGGTGATATGCAGAGAGAAAAGATAATAATGTGCCTACTTCAGAATATAGATATTATTTCATAGATTCCATTTGCTTTTAAGCCTTTCAACTTATAAACATTATTTCATGATAGTAGATAAGAAAGATGGAAAGCGATGAGTTTAGAAATTGTAGAAATGAGGTGAAGAAAAAAATGCAGGCTACCAGAATTGTAGATATTCACTGGGAGTGACTCCTGTTACCAAAATCAGCATTTTTATTATATCTTCTTCTTTGAGTACTCAGCTTAAGTAAGGAGAAATTTCCAAGGCTACATTTTTCACTAGAGAAGGAGCACTTAAAGTGTATGATATTAATTAGGCATATAATATGATTTTAAATAAATGACATATAAGTTAAATTTGGATTTTGGTTTAAAATTTTTACTTTTAGTCTTTCATGCACATAATTACCTAATATTTTTCTGCAATTGTCAATATTGTCATATTCATTCTGCTTATGGTGGGGGCATTTCTCAACATTTGACACGACTCCAAACCATCTAAAATTAAACACTTTTCCTCATGTCCTCATTCTAAATCTTTGATATTACATAACGTGTTTGAAATAAAACTGGATGGAATTTTAAATACTTAGTTTAGACATAATATTTAAATTATAATATTATTTATGCACTGAAAATAACTGTATCAAAAATATTTAAGACTTTATTGAAAATAATATCAGCTAAGTTAAAAAGAAGAAGAAGAAGAAGAAAATTCCAAACTGAACAAGGTTATAACCCAAATCTTATTGGGAGAGGTAGATTACATATAACAAATAAAACAACTGAAAGAAAATGCCTGGTATTCAGCTCTTCCTCCATACCTTACTTGTTTTAGAGTCCATAAATCTCAAATTTGCCAGTCATCTGTTACAAAACTAAAACATTAAACACAAGTATCCACCAGAATCTTTCATCTTCAAAGATCAGCATGCTAAGAAAAACTTTACATATGTCTGAGTCAACTTGCATCGTCAAATCAGAAGCAGAGGAACAAAGATGCTGCTAGACACAAATTTATCCCTTGTCAGAGAATCAGAATAGGAGCTGTGGAATTTTTTTTTTTTTTTTTTTTTGGTAAATTTCATTCTTAAATTATTTTTTCCAATTCATATTTGTGTTAGTTGTACACTCTTTCAGAACAAGAAAGAGTTCACTTGAGTTAATTCTAGTACATGAGTTGTTCACTCGAGGTAACTCGAGTACATGAGGAAGTGAGAAAAATCAAAATCTCATTTTGTGGCTAGGCCTTACAGGTATCCAGGAACAAGTATAACATTCCATTTGAGGGGAACACAGAAATGTCTACACAACCTTCTCAACTCAGAGACTAGAAAGCAACTGGAACAAAAAGTACTAATATAAATGTTACTAATAATGATTACAGCTAATATATATTGATGACTTACTCTTGCCTAGTAGTAATATTAATTTTTTTTTTTAATAATCTTATTCTGTGTCTGCAAAAATTGCATATGCTGGTTGCTGTTATTTTCCCATTTCCTAGTTGGGGAACGGAAATGAAGCCAAATGCAGTAGCTGGACCGAAGTATTATAGCTAGCAAATAACTACATCATACTCTTACCATTTGATCCCAAATCTACCCCATACAAATCTTAAACACATAATAAAACTTAAAGCTTCTGTCTCGGTTACCAAGTTTCAAAGTCTCTTTTTATTATTCTGATTAACCACTTACCGCCCTACCACAGGAAAGTGTACCAGATTTTTCAGATTACTTACTGTCATCTATATGGGACAGAGTTTTTGTATTAGACTATACTGTTGATTGACTTGAATCATGTGCCTATTCCTGGTCCAAACAGCTTTGGCTAGAGTGAAGGGATTATGTGAAATTATCAGGACAATACATTATGAAGAATCCACCTAAAAGATAGAAACTTCCTCAAAAGAGCAGCATGAGTTAGCAGGCATTCTGAGTCTGATCTGTCAGGAATATTATTTAATCAATCTTTTATACAAATTTTACAGAAATAACTATTTCCCTAACATTGGTTCTACACTTCATTAGTTCCTTCGTGCATTTTTTTTTTTATATTGAGCAAAATTTTACAGTTAGATTGAACTTTTTTTTTTTTTTTTTTTGAGTTGGAGTCTCACTCTGTCGCCGAGACTGGAGTGCAGTGACCGCTCCCGGCCACCGCAGCCTCTACCTGCTGGGCTCCGGCGATCCTTCCGCCTCAGCCTTCCAAGTAGTTGGAATTACAGGCGTGCGCTACCACGCTCGGCTAATTTTTTATTTATTGTAGAGATGAAGTCTCGCCAAGTGGCCCAGGCTGGTCTCGAACCCGCGGGTTCAGGCAATCCACTCACCTCAGCCTCCCAAAGGTGTGGGATTACAGGCTGAGCCACCGAGCCCGGCAGATTGAACTTTTTAAATATTTAATATATTCTACCTGCCCATCAAGGAATTGAAATGTCTTTTATTTAAATTGTTGATTTTTGAAACAGAATTACCACAATGCTGTCATTTAAATAATGAAGGAGAAATATGTTTCTTTAGTAGTTTTTCATAATTTTTACCATAATTAAAACAGTTATCAAAAAATATCTCTAGGACACATAATAACATTAACATAATTGTGTTTATCATTCTAGATCACAGAAATGTTAAATATCTTTGGGAAACAAAAACATAAATGTATATAATAAACAATAGTTAATATGCTAACATATAATGAGATATTGTGTTAGCATACCTATTTCTAAATTGCAAAAATTGAAATTAATTCAGTCTTCTTTGAATATAAAATGTGGTTTGAGGAGCTCATGAATTTATCAGATATGTAACATGGCACTTACATTTTTTTTCTTTAATATTTATTATCTAAATGTTAACTTGCATTGCTCTCTCATTAGTTGTTAGGTTTTTTAAAAAAAATATATTTTATAGTAGCTTAAACACTTAAAGTTATTCAAAAAGTTTATTTAATAATAATGGGAGACATTTTGATCATATAGAAGTCATATTTTACTAATAGATAGCATCAATCAAATCATAGAATTGTTATAATTTGCTTACATTCTTACCTTCCCAATTACCTGCAAATAATCCTTCAATATATATATATTATGGATATCATATATTTTGTCTCAGCATATCCATAGAGCTTGCTGTCCTTTCTTTTACAGAATATAGATTTTGTTATTCATCATCTAGAATTATCTTTGTTAATAAGCCAATGGATTTTCAAAATACACCTACCCACTTTTCAAAAACAAAGAACATTCAGTTTACAAGGAATCTTAAGATTTTGCTTATTTTCTGGAAAAAGTAATTTTTTTGTGGTAATTAAAAAGTAATTATTCCCAATAAGATTTTGGGAATAATTTTTATGACTTAAGCTCTGAGAAGGAAGAAATGTAAATTCTCAAATAAGAAGACTGAGGATCCAAATTCTACAAGTTGAAAGGTTGAACCAACTAGATTTTTGGCACACTGAGTTATGTATAACTGATTAAAAGTGATAGATAATTTGATGTTAACTTTTTACGTATATGTATCTGTATAATATATCTTTAAAGATATATAAATATATGTATAAAGATTATACATAAGGATATAGATAGAGTGACTAATAGATACAAAAATATAGATATATAAAGTACATATGTATGTAATTTTTAACCAATACTTACTCTATGTGTATGTGTATTTCTAAAGAAAGTATGATGAATTTTAAAATGAATTCTATTCTATCTTTAGGATATGCCAAAGTTTTCTGTACCTCCTCTTTCTAAATTAGATTATACTTCAAATATATTAATTTTGATGCAATATGAATTTCAAAGCATCAAATGAAAGAAAACTTCCTTTAATTTTCCATCAAAGTTGATGCCCAAATGATATCTAACAAATTGGCTATATAATGTTCCACTGTCTGTTGAAGGTGTGGTCTTCCATTGTCAAATCTCTGAATTTCCTCATGGCATTTCTCCTGTATGGCGTTAAGCACATGATGGTACCTAGGTCCCTACAGTGGCCTTTAATGGAGTCAGGGCAGGCAGATCCAGAGCTGTGTTTTCCTAAAACAGAGAAAATATTTTTATTCCTCTGTCCATTTTGAACAAATAACACTCTGCAGCACAAAGCATGTTATACCCATAGTAAAATTTATTTTCAAATGTTTTGGAAAATCCTGTTGAAGCATTATATGGGAAGTAAAGGAACAAGCCTCTTTCTAAAAATTGGTCAACCATGCATTTCAAAAGAGCATTAGGAGGATTACTCAACAAAGGGACCTCTAACTATGAAATTACATAGGTAGCGGCCTCGGAGCAGCTTTGAAACTATTTTTCTGGGAAGGTCATTGTATGGTAAGAATATACCTTAAGAATGAAGTAATGTCTTATTTAAAACCTAAATTTTCTCCAAAATGAAAGATCATTTGTATGACAGGTACCAGGATGCTTAGAGTTCATAGAATTTTTCCAAGCATTTCTCATCACTTGGGTCTCTTAAGATTTGACTGTCCTTAAAAATGATCAGGAAGTGTGAAGAAAATATTTGAGGTCAAAAGAAATGCAAGACAGTAGTGGGAAACTGCAGTTGAGGGGGTGGGATTGGCAGTAGTGGGAATCTGCCTGGAGAAAGGGGGGCACACCTCATCAGCAAGGGTATCCGCACAATGAATATTTGTATACCTAACCCTGAATTGTACCCCACAATTTTAAAATAAAAAATTTAAAGATGAAAAAAATAGAAATGCAAGCATTTTGATGATAGAATCTATTGGACTCATAAGATTAAATCATAAGTGTAGGATAGGGCATGAGATAAAAGTAAGGTTGCAATATAAATTTTGACACTGAAATTGGAAGACAATTTGTCCAAAACTCTACAAATAAATTCTTTCGAAAAATCTCACTTTTATGCAATAGTTTATTTCTTATTTTTGAGATTAAATGAGACATTTATAGTATAGTAAAAAGGTGCAGGAAATGAATCTGTGGTTCCAGTCTGTCCCTGCTCAGTTAGTTTGCCGTTAGCTGTTTTCCTGCTGAGGCCCTGTCAATACTTTATTTTTAAAGAAAGACAATTGACCAAAGTTTACTTGAAAAGCTATAATTTTTGATTTTACCTACTTCTAAAACTTTTGAAAAATATGGAAAGTGCAAATAACCATATGTTATGCCTTTACTAAATTTATTATGTAGAATTGTATTTACCAATATGAAATATCATAAAATATTTTTGAGTGAAAAGTAATATATAGAATGATGTATTGAGCATTTTTGGAAAACAAACAAACAAAAAACCTGACAATTTATGCATATTTTTGTAATATTTAAAACTCTGCAGAGATGTATTTAAAAAAAGAAAGCAGTTATTGTCCAGAAGTGGTCAATTCCAAAAAATTTGATTTTTCTTTTCATTTTTGATTGTCCTCTATATTCTTCTATTTTAACTAAATATAATATATGCAATTAAAATACCTCCAAAACTTGAACTATAGAATATAGTAACACTCTAATTCATAGCCTATTGACATGACTTAATATGTGCTTTGTTAAAGTATACAGTTTCTCAATAATTACTTTATTATGAAAAAAATGAGCAAGCATTGGTATAATGTGACAAAATGTGCATTTATAGCTCTTCCTGAAAATATTATGAGACTTAATTTATTTTCCTTTTGGTCCCCACAGCTACTAATTTTAGTTTTCAAGCAACATTAAAATGTTGCATTAGACTTTTTCTTTTGATAAAGTAATAATTACTTTTATGAGAAGTCATTTAAATTCTCATGGCATTTGTCTTCCAAAAAGATGTAGTTAATTATCTATGTTATTTATATTAATGTTTGGAAAACCCATTGAACTTTTCTTCATATTTTACAACTACCCAAATAACACAGGCTCAACTCCCTAGGACCTCTGCCCATCATCACAGCAACCAATAAAAATGTTTTTCTCATTTGATAGTTTAGGGTTTAGATATGTATTTGCAAAAGGGTCACTGGTCTGTAAAAACCACTGCCTCACTGTCTTTTTTTTTTTTCCTAGAGGATTTTCATATAATTTAAATACTTGTTCGGTCATGGTGATGAAATAAAAGGAGATGGAAAGTTCATTTCTTCCATGTTTTTGATTCGGAAGAAATCATAAAGGGGAGGCCTTTGGTACTTCAATCTCCTTTGTTCCTAATATCTAATCTTTTAATTTGTGCTATGCCTTCATGATTACCCCCATCTTCACACATGCTTTCCTTTTATTTGTTATTCACACAATTGTAAATAAATTATAGAAAAAGATTTACTTTTCATAGGAATAACTGTTACCTTTGTAGAGCTGAGATTCAAATACACGAAATGTATGTATCAGTCAGCAGGTGGGAAAGATTTGAGAAGCAGAAAGCATTGAAACCTGTTTAGAAAATATAAGGTTAGTGCCACATAGTAATAGTTTTATGCAGTGTGAGTGCAACATGCTTATGTGATTTCTGAGTTGGTTTCTTTAGTGCAGCATCACTAACCTTTGTTTAATCTTAAACTTAGCTTAATACAGGTTACTTGGTATCCTCTTAGTATGCCATGCTTCCCAATGTGATCTCCCTTTGTTTTGAAATGCCATCCTCCGTCTAGTCGGTCTAACAATTTTACATTTGTTTATTAAAATGCTTAAAAAAGATCTTTCCTGGGATGCATCTCTGATGACTATATCAGTTACTTTTGATTGGCAGTACAATTACCTAACACACTGTGGCTAAGTCATAAGGATATTATTAGCATTACCTCAAGCCCCAAGTTCTAAACACTTTCCACCTCGTCATCTTCACTGTGTTGGCCATCTTCCTCTAGCTTATTCCCACTCACTGTCTCAAACTGACTGTGGCTGCCCAAAATTTAGATGCTCACAGTCTAGAGCAATACTGGAGCCCTCCTACTCCCATGGCCTTTTTTTTTTTTTTTTAGTAGAAAGGAAATCTTTTTCCAGGAGGGTTCATATGTCTATGCCCTAGCTTAAGAAAAATTGGGAAAACAAAGATTCAACCTTCCCTACACCCATAGTTGGAAGTAGAATTTAAAAATAACTGTTGAGTAGACAAGTAACAGTATCTTCGGCATACCTTCTCCTCATCTCAACTTCCAACTCCCCAGTTCAAGTTATTCCATTTTTATTGCTCTTCCAACAACACTCCAGACACACTTATATTAGCACCTACCTCACATTATTGTAAACATTTATATTGTTGCCTGCTCTGCTACTAAACCATCAATAAGCTGTGTGAGGAGACCCTGTTATCTCCATCATTATATCCTCATTGCCTAGTTTGATCCATAGTAAAGGAATATTAAATAAATGAATACTTTTAGAACCTTTCAAAATAGGAAATAAGAAACTTTGATATATCTTAAAATTAGAATAGGAAATTGAGATAAATAAAATCATAGTCTTTTTCATCTTTGAAGAGACCTTAATGGTTAAGACACAGCATAATGGATAAGAGATTTCACATCATCTCTGTAAGAGCCCAAGCCTAACCATCTGCTTAATATATCACTAAGTCTAGAGATGAGAAAAAAGATGTGAATTTTGGTGTCCCCTGGGATATTGGATGTGGATCATACAGGATTTAGAAAAAAAGAGCTTGCAAGGAAATGACAATTATTTAGGATTTTTCATTTACATTTACAAATGAGACATCAAAAATTTCCCCTTCCTTAACAATATGATATACTTCTGCGGATTCATTTTACTGCACTTTTGAAAAAAGAGCAAGTAAAAGGGAAATAAAGCATTTCTCTGAAATTTCAGAAAAGAACACACAACTGCAAAGCATTGACCCAATGATAATAAAAACTCCAGTCAACATGTTAAATGTATCAACTGAATATATATCCCTTGTCTCTTGCTAAATAAAAGACAAGGTTTTTACTCTGGGGTGTGTGTGTGTGTGTGTGTGTGTGTGTGTGTGTGTGTGTGTTTGGTAAAGAAGCAGATTTCAATATGCTGAGTATGCTGAGTGCTTTATAATTTTCCATACTGCTGCCTAAAAAACACAAGAAACCTACCAGAGCTTAAATGATCAAAGAAAAAACTGACTTTCACTCTGAAAATTAAATGTCAAATTGAATTCGAAATGTTTACAGAGGTACTTTTCATTTGTTCATTATGATAGAAATGATAAATGAGCAAAGCTTCTTCCTGGGGATAATGTACTTCAAATTTTCAATTTTGTCTTAGTTTTATGTAAGATGTTTTTGTGAGTATGAATTGCATTTGCAGCTCCAAAAACACTTGGTGCTTAATAAGGCATAGCATGATTACAAATTTGGGAGCAGCCAGTAGAAAGTATAAAAATGTAGAATTAATTATATTTTTTTATAATGGACATTACCACATTTTTACATTTTTCCATTTCACAAGAATAAAGCATGTATATATACATGTTCACATACATATGTATAGTTAGTTTCCAATTCATTTATCTCTCAATCAGAAGTGTGAGGTATATGAGCATTTACAATGTTTTTAATAAAATTTTCTTATGTACTTCTGGTCATTATTGCTGTGTTGATGTGTTTGTACTGATATTTGACATCAGAAAGAAGAAAAACCATCTTATGTAAAAGTAGATAGTGCTGAAACTTAGAGAAAGCGACTTAGGAGAAATAGGTCTTTAAATTAACCATAAACTAGCTTTCAGCTTGCTTGTTTCCTATTCATTTTATCAGACTTATAGTTGTGATTTCTTGACTGTGACATGAAACTAGGAACTTCTTTTAGTTTCTTTTTGCTATTGTTACAAATCTCCACAGACCTAGTGGCTCAAAGCAATACAAGTTTATTATCTTATAGTCTTGAGGTCAGAAGCTTATTAAAGAATGTCCTCAGGGCTGAGTTCTTTTGGAGACTCTGGGTGATGAGACTTTTCTTTGCCATGACCAGCTTCTTGAGTCTGGCCCACGTTCCTTTTCTCTTGGTCTCTTCCTCAGATTACCACGATCTCTGCTTCTGTGGCACTTCTGCTGCTTCTTCTTTGACCTCCCTCTGACAAGAACTCTGGTGATGATGTTGCGCCCACCAGGATAATCTAGGATAATATTCCCACCTCAGGACCCTACACTTCACCACATCTGAAAAGTACCTTTTACTATGTAGGGCAATATTTACAGGTTCTAGGAATTAGGATGTGGACTTCTTTAGAATGTCATTATTCTGCCAACCACAGGGCTCTTGATAAATTTTATTCAAGTTTAAATCATATTCTTATTTCATTTGTCTCTCAATCAGTCTTAGTTTCAAGAATAAATGAGCTCTAACCTGAGTCGTTTACCAATTTTAGAATATAAGAACATGTGTACATATTGTGTGGGTTTGTGTGCACATGTTTGTAGAGTAATTAAATCTCTAAATTATCAATAATGTCTCAGCTTGACAATGAGAATTATTGATTAAAAGTCATGATATACTTTTGAAATAGGGATAATCTTCATTACTTAATGTCCTTAAAATTCAAGTCTCTGCCATTTTTTTCAGGATGGATTTATCAAAGATAAATAATACCATGAATTATGTTGTATATTCGATTTATATACAATAACATATGAATTATATTGTATAATGTTTATTTTTAAATTAACCACTCATTTGATAAATATTTATTTTCTTGGCAAAATAAGCTGCCCTAATCCAAGCATTTTTGATCCACCTTCCCTCACCCCAAACCCTCAAAACATATATAATACAGACATTTTTTGTCTTCCTATTAAATATAGACTTAAAATGGTGAGTTACATTTTACCTTGAATTACAATATTGATATTCCTTAAGGAATTAGCTTTTTAAAAACACTCTCATTAAGATATTTGGTTACGTTACCATTGCACACGAGCTATTGTAAAAGTCTAATTTTCAGTAGTCTTTAAGAGACTCGGGAGGATAACACTGAATCTCTCTCAAGTTTGATTTTCAGTGTTCACGGATGCTTTAATTTTATATACTATAGTCTTTACCATTCAGAGTATCTTATTTTAACCATGGGAGAACTTAATTTTATTTTAGTGATTAACTAAATCAAGCTATTTATCATTCTGAAAATAAAACAGAATACCGGTATTGCTTTGGTTTTGCTTTTATTCTCTCTCTTTGCAAAAGATAGTGTATCTCAAATGTGTATCATCCCTTTGTATTGAGAACAGTCAATATCTTCCCTATAGCAATTTGAAACTATATTATTGTTAACTATAGTTATCTTACAGTGGTACAGAACACTAGAACTTATTTCTCCCACCTAGCAGTAATTTTGTATCCTCAATGTTTCCTTATCCCTTCCTTCCTCCTACTTTTCCCAACCTCTAGTTTCCTCTGTTCTACTTTTCACTTTTATAAGATCAACTTTTTTTTTTACCTTTCACATATGAGTGAGAATATGTTGTGTTTAACTTTCTATTCCTGACTTCCTGTTAGTGCAAATATGAAGTCTTAAAACAGAACTCTTTGCCCTTCCAGGAATTCATCGTGCAGTAGGTACAATGCATACAACACAGCACAATAAGTGCTTTCTGGTGTTTTGAGTAGAGTGTTGTGGAGCCAATGATAGAGGAAGGCAAAGTTCACTGGGAAAATGTCCATGAAAGGAGGTAAAATGTCATTAGACTTTAGTGAATGACTAGAATTTTGTTAGATGGGGAAGTGAATTCCAAACAAAGGAATAAAACAGTAAAGTCATATAAAAGATACACTTAGGCCAGGCTTGGTGGCTCAGCCTGTAATCCCGCGTCTTTGGGAGGCTGAGGTAAGTGGATTGCCTGAGCCTGTGGGTTCGAGGCCTGCCTGGGCAGGCGAGACCTCATCCCTACAATAAATCAAAAAAAATTAGCCAGGCGTGGTAGCGTGCACCTGTAGTTCCAGCTGCTTGGAAGGCTGAGGCGGAAGGATCACCAGAGCCCAGCGGGTCAAGGCTGCGGTGACCGGGAGCAGCCACTGCACTCCAGTCTGGGGGACAGTGAGACTCCAACTCAAAAAAAAAAAAAGATACACTTAGGGGAAGTGAATAAAACAGAAAAGAGAATTAAGAGTATGTTGATAGCTGGTCGAGGTGGCATGCACCTGTAGTTCCAGCTACTTGGAAGGCTGAGGCAGAAGGTTCTCCTGAGTCCAGCAGGTCTAGACTGCGGTAACCGTGAGTGTGCCACTGCACTCCAGCCTGGGCGACAAGAGTGAGACTCCAACTAAAATATATATATATATGTTGAATGGTAAAATAACAGTAGGAGAAAGTACTGGGAAAGAAGGACTATAGCCATATCACGAAAAACAATTTAAAAGGAATTCTGAGAAATTTACTTGTCATCTACATATGTACATTTTTCTGGAGTAGCTGAATATAAAGACAAAGGATTAAGACACTTCTTGATATTTGATAAATAGCATTAGTCTTTCAACTTTACATGAGCTTTATCAAAATTTGAAGCTGGCTACGTAATACTTTCTGTAGGTCTTACCATAATTTGCTTCTTCTGGTATTCTGAATTCATTGCCTACTATATGAGACAAAAGGAAATAGAATCATATTTCTCTTTAGCAGTTATGAGTGGTGTGTTATTAATCATCCTACATTTAAATTAGCAATGAGACAAAGAGATAATAAATATTATCGATATTAACCAAGTTCTGAAAATACGTCACAGTACCTCCCTAATCCTCAGCTACTCAGGAGGTTGTGCTTATTCTTTAACTTACCTATTCTTTAGCCTACTTTATAAATTTTTTTATCTATGTCCCCAGGAATTTAACTGTTCTGTGTATATTCTTTACCTGTAATTTGTAATTAGCTATCAGAGTTCATCATTTACATTTTCTTTAAATTTGCCTATAGTGCCCTAGTATGCATTTAATAGATAGACAATGAATTTGTTGATAAAATAATATTCTCATTAGTATGAGTCAACTTTTAAGGAAAGCTGCATAAGATTACTGTAAATTAATCATGGTGAAATATTCAAGGAGCTGTTGGCTACATAGTTATTTAGTAGATCACTATTGATAGATATGTTAGTTTCAGTATTTGACTTTGATAGCTTCTGTTGTTTAAAAAGATAAAAATTAGCAATTCATCCTGATATTAAAATAAGAAAATATGTTAGCTCATCTGTGACAACTCACGTATATAAAATTTTTCAGTTATGATTATGTCAAACTTTAAAAAGTATTATTTATAAATTTATATTAAAATACATGGATATTTTCATGTAAGTATAAAAGAATGATCATACTAAGCTTTTCTCATGACAGGATAAATCCAAACTCAGTAAATTCTATAGGCTATGGTTGTCCTAATCTTCTCATGTCTTTTGATTGCAAGAATCTATTATTATAAAGAGATATACATAGTATTAGCTTTGATCTTCCTTCTTAGGGATGTAAGTGAAACTCCTTTCACATTCAGATAAGCTCCTTTTTTAAATTACAGTGTAAAATACTATGTTTCATACAATAGGAAGGCATTTAAAATAATATTAGTTTGACTATCTAAGAGGCATGGGATGAAGCATTAAATAGGATAAATGGAAAACATACATATATACAACATATTTAGCTTCTGATTAAAGGAACTCAATCCTGTGGATGTATTTTTAAGTAATCACCTTGAAATACTGCAATTCATTCATTTGAATCCTGTAATCAATGCTTTTACAAACTGACTTTAAAACAGAGTATGTGATTGAAAATAAATAGGAAGGTTATAGCAAGCTATTCTTAACTGCTATTTCCTAGAGTGATAATATAAAACTGTCCCCAAAACTGCAACAATGCAAATTGTCTTTAAAGGTTGGAGCTTGCTTAGCAAGCTAATAACACAGGCTCATTAGGCAAATCCCCTTAAGTCTATCTTACTCCTGAAAAAAAAAATCATTTTGAATCATGATGAATTTATGTATATGTCTATATACATGTGAGTATGTATTGAGGACAGGTGATTTGCATATTTTTCCCAAGGGATTTCTTCTGGGATTTTTCCCAAGGGATTATTCTACATCTAGGTGGATATTTGGACATAAAATAAAATAAAATGAACAAAACAATCAGCTGTCGAGTATGTACTTTTCAAACTTAGCAGCATTCTCATTGCTGTTAGAAAGTAATCTTTTCATAAATTTAGTCAACTGCTTTTTTAATTCCCACAGCAATATTCTAAAGTGTCACCTTCCTTTCTAATTCTACTTACCTCAAATTTCAAAAATCAATCCTGCTTTTCAATTTTTTGAGAAAGCACAACTAAATAAGAATATCTTAACTTTCTTGCATACCAGTTAATAATCTGTGATTTCATTGTTCGATCATTTTTCCTCAGGGTGAGTGTCTCCATTGTTTTTTAGGTTTTTATTCCATCCCCATGAATTCCTCTTGAATAAACTGGTTCCCTTTCATCTCCTTCTTGGGCCTACAGTCTATCTTCCTCAAGTGATACCATTCCCTCAGGGACAAGTCTACTTTAGGTTTTAGGACCCGCTGTACATGAATTTTGTCATTAGAGACCCCCTAGCTCAATCCACTTCTTGAAATTTCACGAAATTTCTATAAATCTCCTTTCCCCTTGAGTCCTACTCCTGTGGCAATCTGTTCTCTCCTTTCCCCTTGAGTCCTACTCCTGTGGCAATCTGTTCTCTCTCTCTCTCTCTCTCTCTCTCTCTCTCTCTCTCTCTCTCTCTCTCTCTCTCTCTCTCCCTCTCTGTCTCTCTATCTGTCTCTGTCTCTCTCTCTCTCACCTCACTTTAATTTTATGTGCATCTATTCTTATAATTTTCACTATCTTCTTACAGTCCTAGTTCTCTTTATAATTTGAGTCATTCTCTTGAATTAGGCTTAAATGTTTCAGTGCCTATTGAATATTTCTTCTTGGATGACTCAAAAGCATCTTATTTTCGAAAGCAGTTGAAAAACCATACATTTGGGTTCAGATATCTGAATTGAAGAATCTGGAATGTAATGAGATTGTGGGCATGATATTTGACTTCAGTTTTTCATCCAATAGTCTTGAATTTTCATTCTGACAACACATGTATCCCTACAACCATCCCCCTCTCACCTGGATTATTGCAGGAACATAATAGTTGATCTCCCTGCTTACACCTTCACTTCACTGCAATTTATTCTCAACACAGTAGCCAGAGTGATTCTTTTACAAAGTAAGTCAGATTCTGTCACTCTGTTTTGAATTCCAATGTTTTGTTTTATTTTTTAAGTAAAACTGAAAACCTTCATCTGCTCCCCTCAACCTGATACTTGCCAATGACCTCTTTTTCTAATTTCTTTTTCTTCAGTCACCTTGACCTCTTCAGTGCTTCATAAATTTTCCATGAACATCTTTAGCTCATAATCGTTATCACATGGTCTTATATTCAACTAGGCGTCACTCTCACCCATTTAAAGCCTTTATTCCAGTATTATACTCTCTGTTACTTATTGTCTAAACACCCTGTTTAAAATTGTACCTCTTCCTGATCTCCAACTTTTAAACTCCATCTCTGCTTTATTTTTCTCAATAGGGTTTATCACCTAAAAATACTACACAACTAACTCATTTATTTTGTTTTTGTTTCTATCCTCCCACCATAATGTAAGCTCCATGATGTCAGTAATCTGCTTTTAAAAATTACTATATATTCCAGTGCTGAGTAAAATTTCAATAATTTTGAGTAAAATTTCTATGATATATAAATAAATTTAAAAACTAAGATATGGGTAGTGAAAGTGCTTTTTGAACTAAATATCACTGTAAAAAGATTAAGTATTCCCTTTATTATTTCACTCCCTGTCATGAGCACCCACTTTTTTTTTCTCTCTCTCTCTCTATCTATATGTCCTATCTTGGTTTTGGGACACCATCAAATCAAATTCTAAGGCTATTTACTTGGATACATGTTCAAGCCTTTCAAATATATAGTTACCAATTCTTAACTCATTTGGTGCATAGACTTCATCTGAGTCCCCACTGCCACATCCTATATCTTGAATTCTTCTCTAATCAATAGCAAGCATGTCTTAGCAGAACTTTGCAATATGTTTTATTATTAAATGCCCTTTCTTATTTTCCATGCCTTCAGATTACATACAAAGTGCTTCCCAAGGCAATCACGTTTTCTCATTACTGATCCTATGTTTTTGAGACATTCTATTTCAACACCATGAATGATTCCTTATGGTTCTCTTTATTTATTTGTTTGTTTGTTTGAGTTGGAGTCTCACTCTTGTCACCCAGGCTGGAGTGCAGTGGCACGCTCACGGCCACTGCAGCATTAACCTGCTGGGCTTAG
Organism: Carlito syrichta; assembly: GCF_000164805.1. Classification (NCBI taxonomy): domain Eukaryota; kingdom Metazoa; phylum Chordata; class Mammalia; order Primates; family Tarsiidae; genus Carlito; species Carlito syrichta. The sequence goes on along the minus strand of NW_007245769.1, from coordinate 1,614,846 downwards.
GCGATCCTTCCACCCTGCCTTTCAAGTAACTGGAACTACAGACACACACCACCAATACCCGGCCAGTTTTTGTGATTTATTGTAGAGACGAGGTCTCACCAAATAGCCCAGGTTGATCTCGAACCCCTCAGTTTAAGCAGTCCTCTCTCCTGAGCCTCCCAAAGTGCTGGGATTACAGGCTGAGCCACCCCACCCAGCCTCTTTACTTGTTTATATTTTCATTAAGTACTGATTGTTTACTCAGTCACACAATATACAATGATATTTCCCCCTCTCCATGTAGCAATTTGTTATAGTTTGAAAAGACTGAAGGAATAGAAAATCAAGCACTTCCAGAAGATAGATCAAGTGCATAGTAGTTATAGGCACTAGGAACATCTATTCTGATTTTTATGATAGACTTGGTTTACCTTTGCCTCTGTGCGATTATTAATAAACCTTCCTTTATTCTGAGAACTCGATCAGTTTGGTAATAAATTATATGGTCTTTTTAACTATAAGCAAAATAATTTGAATTTTGTTCCATGCTCTTTTTCTACATTGACTTCAAAAGTTATGAGATTACCTAAAGCAAAATGTGAACCCCGCTCCTTTAGCATTGGGGTATACTTATGAATATCACACACCATTGCTTGGTATATTAAAAAAAAAACAGATTATGGGTTTATGACCTAATGTCATACAATTTCAATAGAAAACTTTTTTTCTTTCTCAAATGTATCATAATAATTACTATCTTAGCAAATATTTACTCTAAACCTTGCCAGGAATGTCTTATATTCCATTTATCCAAAGTCTACCCATCTTTAGAAGAATGCCAACATCCCAAAACTATTTTTGTATTTATCTCCATCTGTCTCTACCTGTGATCTCTCCTTTTAGCATTTTTGGGGAGTGGTAGGTTCTATTGGCACAAGTAGTCTGTTGAATCCTTAAAGATAAAGATTAGCTTCTACATTTTTGATTCTACAGCATGAAGTCCAGGGCCAAAAACAGAGTATACTCAAGCAACTTGATGTAAAGAAACAACAGTTGTGATAGTGGCAGTGATTAGTGTGGTGTTGATGGTGAATTTATGGAAAATATAACAGGATAAGATTTTTATAAAGTCAGAAAATATAGTTTGAACCTGGAAAATGTTAAAAGTACACCCACATCTGTAGATTAAAGATATATATGTTTGTAATGTGCATTTACTGAAAGTTATGTGACTGGTATCGGGCAGTGGGGAGGTTGAGAGAGAAAAAGGAAATATACACATATTTTATCAAATCTTTGATACCATTGAGTGTAAAATATGCCATCATTTTGTATATGGCTGGGGGAAATTGTCAGTTAAGCTATGGCCTAATATTTTCTTATCACTAAGAATTTTTATTTAACATTTATTGAAAGAGCTCATTGAACCTACTTAATGATATATTTTTAATCTCAAATTTTTCTTATAATACATATATAACAAAACTACAGTGGAATCAAATGGCTAAGGTATTCCTAATGCTTTTTCACATTCGGAGGCCATAGATTATAGAAGACATTCCTATTGCAGACATGTTAAAAGGTAAACAAAGATTGAATTTTTTAAGTGGACTTACAGGGCATAAGGAAATATATGTGAACAATAATATTCTGGTGAGTTTACTAAGACTTGAGCAAAGATCCCAAATGTCCTGAAAATATAACAGGATAAGATTGTTTTTTAAAGGAAGAAAAATAGAAGATGTTTTAGGCACAGCCCATTGTAGAAAATTTGAGTTACAAAAACAGTCTTATGGACATTATTATCATTTTTGCTGTCCAGTAATGGAAGTTATCACCTTGAAAGTCATGATGAAAAAGGAAAGAAAATACTTTGATCTTGGATATTCATTCATGTAGAGACATGAAGCCCAAGTATTAGGATAGATGGTTAAGAACTAAATACTCAGAAATAGAGTTTAATTGCAATGTTTAACTTACTACTGATTTTAATTTCTCTCAGAGCAGAGAAAGAAACTAAAATTTTTATGCTCAAGAGCTTTTGCTTTGATTCAACATGTTATATGAAACTGACTTGCTAGAATATCTATATGCCATCTTTGATCTGATAAAGCCTCTAGTCATAAACACAAATAGAATTTTTAACTATTTCCGGAACAGATTGTTTGAACCTATAAAAAAATCAAGTCCATCCAAATTGTGTGCTTGAGCTGAGAAGCTAAAATTAATATAAATAGTTGGTTTATCTTTGCTGCTAAACAAAAAATGTGGATCACATTCATGTACGTTTTATGCATTGCTTTTTCACATTTCATCTTTGTACTGCTCTTGTGTTCATGTTCAGATCATTCATATTTTATTTCGAAACATTTTCATTTTCAGATCAGCAGTTGTGTGATCCTGGTGAATTTCTTTGCCACGATCATGTGACTTGTGTCTCCCAGAGCTGGCTGTGTGATGGGGACCCTGACTGCCCTGATGATTCAGACGAGTCTTTAGATACCTGTGAGTAGAAAGGTTCTCATGTCATTCGGATTTACCTTACATGCGAAACTAAATGTCAGTTGTTTTCACGGATGACTGCTGTTCTAGTTGATTTGTTTTTTTTTTTTCCAAATTGCCTAAGAAACTTGAAAACTTTTTTGGGGGTTTCTTTAAAATGAGTATGTAAGGGGAGCATAAAATATAGTTTTGTAGTATGAATTAACTTATGAAGGAAACAAAATGTGAAGTTAATCATTTCAACGTGATTGTGTTAATACTAGAAAAAAAAAACTCAAAGAGAAAAATAATTATTTAACACATGGCACTAAAAGGGAGTAAGAACTTGTCTCTCATGGTTTGAGATAGAGGAACATATAGAAGGAATATCACAGATATCAAGGTTTAGTTCCCATATTATTATTATTAATATCTTAGGGCATGACACAAATTATTGTGCATATTTTTTGAACCTGAAAGACAGAAACTTTATCCATCATAGAGTAAGAATCTTTATAATATCAGATTCAGAAGCCCAGATTATACACGGATCCTAAATATAGTTATACCACTGTAACAGAGTCTACTGAAGGATTTTTCCATGTTAGAAACATCACTTTAACAAAATTATAATAAATAATATGACCATAGCTAAATATGCCATACTTTTTTAATGTCCACTTATCATAAGAAATATGAACAGTCTCCTAAATTTTGATAGTGTTATTTCTAGCACTTCTAGTATCACCCTATGCTCCTAAGGAAAGCATGCATGCAGATATGTTAATAGTAGTTCCAAAGTCACTAAGATTGAAGTGGAAAAAAAATTCATCATCTTTATTACCTAATATTATAAAGATAACAAGTATTCCATTTTCCATTTTTATCTACTTGTTTACAAGTATTCCAGGCAGTTTTGATGAAAATTTTTCTGTTAGAAAACAGAGGCAAATGCTTATTAATTTTTTTTTTTTGAGTTGGGATCTTGCTCTGTTGCCCCAGCTAGAGTGCAGTGGCACCCTCAACCACCACCATAGCCTTGACCTGGGGACTCAGGCTATCCTTCTGCCTCTGTCTTCCAAGTAGCTGGAACTACAGGCATGTGCCACTATGTCAGGCTAAGTTTTTTTTTTTTTTTTATTGTAGAGATGAAGTCTCACCAAGTTGCCCAGGCTGGTCTTGAACCCCTGGACTCGGGTAATCCTCTTGCCTCTGCCTCCCACAGTGCTGTGATTACAGACATGCACCACCATGCCCAGTCTTATTTTCTTTATGTCTAATAGTCTTTTAAAAGTTTCTCAAAATGTACTTGAATATTTGAATTGATTGCTTCTCTGAGCAGATCAGGAATAGTTTGTAGTCATTTACTTCATTTATAATTTTCACCAATTTCATCAGTTAAATTCTGAAAACCTTTAGAAAACCTTTACTAGATTCCTTGTAGTATAAAAATATAGTAAGCAAGATAAGCTTAAAAATTTATGGGAAAAATTCTAATGGATAAGCAAAATTGTGATAAATCCATACGGGGACTATTATTTGGCCACAAAAAGGAAAGAACTATTCGCATATCCTTCAACATAGATTAACCTTGAAAATATTATGCAAAAGAGAAGTAACTAGTATATAAAAAGACCACATATTTCATGATTTCATTCATATAAAAGATCTAAAACAGGCAAGTCAACAGAGACAGAGAGTAGAGAAGTGGTTTTCAGAGGCTGGGTAGGATGGGCATTGAGGGAGAGAATAATGACAGTCGATGAGTGTGAGGTTGTTTTGGGAGTGAAAAAATGTTCTAAAATTGGATTGTAATGACGGTTGCACAACTCTTTGAACTTATTTTAAAAGCATGAAATTGTACATTTTAAATGGATAAATTATGTGGTGAATGAATTATAACTTAACAAAGGTGTTTAAATCCCAATATTGTGTATATGGGTGAAGATGGTATCGGAATGTGAAAAGACAACGTTAAAACATGCTTTGGCCTTGAATTTTACAAGAAATAGTAAGATCATATTATAATGTCTTAACTATTTTTAAGCTTTACCTTTTTCTTGTTCAAGTGCCACCTAGAAATTCTTTCCTCATTATCTACTAGGAAGGATTTCCGTGACACAATCGGAGTACAAGTCAAATACTTTAATTTTGAAAGTGATGTCTTGAATTCTGCCCTGATCTTTCTACCAATTCTGTGATGAGAAAAATGACAGAGATGTAAAATAGATTTGTGAAATTTATATGAAGAATAGCCAAGTTGAAGGGGCAGTGCCGTGGAACTGTGCATGGCACAATGCAAAAGCATTTGAGAGGAAATGGCAGCATGGCATACCTGGGCAGTAGTCTCCTTTGGGATAGTGAAAATAGAGAACAATAATGTTCTCCTTTGTGCTCCAGAGGAAATGGAGTGCGTTTGTGGTCTAGAGAAGCAGTGAGAGCCTGTATAGTCAATAACTGTAGTTCAGAGATGCCTTAATACATGCTAAAATGGGTGAGGACAAATATTCCACCTCCCTCCCGTAACCCCTTTAGGCCTTTAAAAACATGGCAGATACCTAGCAGGCCCACATCTGTGGACCAGACTTGTGTATGCTGGACATTATCCAACTTGATTGATTGGGCATCTGCTCTTGAGAAAGGAGATAGAAGTTGGCTAGGCAAACAGAGAAAGAGGGTCTCGAGAAGACTTAAAACCTGCAGGAACACCCCCTGCACCACTCTCATAAGATAATTGTTGGCTGAAAATGTGGTTAAGAACATTCTGTCAACCCAGGATGTACTGATAAAAGGGACTTTTTGCTGCTTAAACACAGGTGTAGTAGCTTAACCAAATGTCCTAACTTGACCTTGGCTTATTATAATATCATTAACATAGGATGAGCATTGAGGTTTTAACCCCCCCCCCCCGTGGGCTTTTCTGTGGTATTTATGGGTAATATTCAAGATGGAGTAGCCTTGGTCAAGGATTCGCATGCGCAGTAAGAATTGGGTCTCAGGAAGTAAGGAGTGGATGAGATGTAAATGAAAGAAATGCCCCCAGAAAAGATAAAAACCTCCTAACATCGGGTAACCCGTTTCGGGCTGCCTCTATTCTCTGGAGAGCTTTGTTGCTTAATAAACTCTTTCATTCATTCTTTTGGTGTTCACATTCCTTAATCTTCTTGGTTGTGGGACAAGAACCTGAGGTTGCTGCTTGAAGCTTTCAAAACTCCTGCAACACTCTGAATGGTCAAAGTCTTTATCATAATGCTATTAAATATATTGACTATCCACCCAACTCAGAAGATAGATACTACCCTGAATCTGGGGGGAAATTAGGCCTTCAATTCCCAGAGATGAGGAGCTTTGAGCAGCCAGAGGTCTCAAATTGGGAATTGCATGTTGGATAGTTAAAAATAGAGGTAGCTTTGTGTTAACTTACTTTGTAAAACAAAATTCATACTTGCTCAAGATATTTTTGAAAGTTTTTAATTATATAGTTATTTTCTTCTCCAATAAAATTTGATGAATTTAATTTTAAAATGTTTCTTCATTTTGGTCATTCTTATTTTATCCTTTAACATTAAAATTGCTGAATATCCTTAAAGGCAACATGAAAACTGTTCTTTATCAATGTAGTCAAGTAACAAAGCAGAGAAATATCTATTTTCCTACCTGTTTTATTTATTTAATCAGTGCAACATATTTAAATTTGCATTTAATTAGCTTGTTCCATATAAGTGGTTTTAGTCAGTACCAACTGAAATCTGGACAAGCATAGAAAAAAGACTTTATAAAAAATATCAGACTTTTTCAAATTTAAATTTTTCAATCCAGATGTTCACAATTGCCATTTTCTCTAATCATAGCATTTTGTAATGTGTTGTTCTAGGATATTCACATGCAGTCATCACTGATCTACATAAAATAATTACATAATTTTATAATTATATGAACGTATACATTTGATGTGAACGATAAATTCCAAAAATGGAAAACCTTAAAGACTGATTCTTAGGAAGGATAATTTTGTGCTCAGTATATGAACAAAAGCATGCTATCATCTTTGATTTGACAACAAAGTATGTTGTATCTACAAAATATTAGATAAAAACAGCTGATGCAATATAGTTATTTTTCCTAAATTCACTTAGCCTTTAAAATGATAGAAAGACCACTCTAGCAAGGAATTTATTATGACATCGTGAAAGCTCTGAACTGACAAAATTATAACAGGAATTAAATAAATACTGTGTAGGAAGAGGAAAGGCTCCACTTGTAAAACACTGATGACTATAATGTGTTAGAAGAAAAACATACATAGAGAAAAACAAGAAGTTCTGGAAACTAAAATGAAATTTAGATATTTGAGGATCTGAAAGTTTAATAAACTCACATTTTCTTCCTCTTCTGTGTTGGTTTAGGCCCAGGCTCTAGGGGTATTCTCAAGTATCCGTGAGGCAGGATTTAGATTTCACTAGCAGCAATACACACAGCAAAACTGTTGTATGAGGTTGATTTACAACTAAGCTGATTACATGTTGGGGTGAGTTATCTAAATATGAAATTGGAAAATTTTAATAATTTATAACCTTATCATTGGGTATGAGAAATTACTTTTAGCCATAAAAATGAAAGCCTTTACTTCTGTACACTATTTAGAATAATTTTTCAAGTGTCTAAATAATGACTACACCATTTTTAGGTTCTATGAGGCAATGAGAATAGAAAATCAGGGAAATCACCATCTTTCTACTCATTGCTTTCAACCCAATGTTGTTAGTGTAGCGTGCGAGGAGAATAAAAATGAATAGTGGAAATGTTTATTTGGGGGAATGAAAGCTTGGTACCACCTGTGGCAGGGAAGTCTTCTTGAAAGAGACTTTTATTCTGAGGTATTCAGAATGTAATTCCTTCTAGGAGTTTCTGTTGAACGCTTAATGATACTTCCTTTTCCAACAATCAGCTCCAGCTGATGTATGATATTTTCCTAAGTATTATATTTTCCGGAAATCTGATGTCATTATACTTAAAACTAGATTCTTACTTTTTAAGTCAGAAAAGTATTTTCCATGCTATATCTTCTTCTTTCCTATTGCTCTGCAACGTCTGCCTTCAGGGAATCACTTTAGAGAATTCTTCAATCACAGATCATGTTTGGACATAATGACTCACTGACCAGCAAAGGAGAATAAAAATATGCCCAGGCAATATCTGCAACCTGTATAATTGTTGCTATAAGTTGTACATTGATTCTTCTCTGCCCTGTCCTTCTGCAGGGAACAGCGAGCTTTTTCTGTAAAGGACCAGATAGTAAATATTTAGGCTTCACAGACTCATATGATCTCTGCTGTATATTCTTCTGTGTTTTTGTTTGTCTTTCAATTTGTTTGTTTTTTAAACATTCTTCTAAAAAGAAGGAAGAAAAAAATATCTCAGTTTACAGTGTGAATAGAAACAGGCCACAGGCCAGATTTGGCCAACTGGTTATAGTTAGATCCCTGTTGTAGTGTCATAACTGAACTATATCTGCTATACAGTTGTGGAGGCAGGTCTCTGCCCAGGCACTGTTGCCACACGGAACAGCATAATCCCACACAGTGAATGCAGTAGCACTGTGTGTGCACCCACTAGTCATGGTGCCAGACTGAGGCAATATGGTGTACTCTACATAAGATTCCTTTTTTTCTATTTTTGCTTACATCCTTATTGGTCAGGACTGCACTTGACAACATGTCATAGAAATAGTAATGTAATCAAATATAGATTTACTTTCTTCATGTACAAAGTTGCAAAAGTGGACAATTCAGAACTGATGTGGCAACTCCAAACTGACAGCAGGCTTCTTCCATCTTTCTGCTCTGGCATTCTGTTTTTTTGAGTTGGAGTCTCACTCTGTCACTCAGACTGGAGTGCAGTGGCCACTCCTGGC
>NW_007245769.1:1599128-1606314 GCF_000164805.1 Carlito syrichta | reverse complement strand
AATCCACTCACCTCAGCCTCCCAAGGCGCAGGATTACAGGTTGAGCCACCGAGCCTGGCTTGCTCTGGCATTCTTAGCATGAGATGTTAGTCTTATATCCGTAGTATAACTTCTCTTCCTCCAGTAATAATTCCATTTCTGGCAGAAAGAAGGAAAAGAAAAAAAGGAAAGGCAAGTGCCAGCTGAGCCTCTCCATTTGTCAGGAAAATGATAGCTTTTATAGAAAGCAAGCCCAGTCGATTTCTGCTTAGATCTCCTTGGCTAGAACTGACAGTGTGGTGGATGGAGCTATGAGTATTGTCAACAAGGCCTATTGCTTTCCAAAATGAAATTTGGGTTCTGCTAGTAAAGAAAAAGGGGAGAAGAGATATTGAGCAGGTGAAGGCACTTGTTAACATGTACAACAGTGCCCATGACTCTTCTGTTTCCTTGTATCTGCTGCCTGGTGGGTAGTATGCACGGTGCACGATAGGGCTTCTGGATACCAACTGCTTGGCTCCGAAGCTCAGGTTTTCCATGAATGTCTTTGTCCTGGGCCTCTATTACCCTATCTGTACAATAGAAATGACAATACTTTCCTAACAGTAAAGTTCTAAGAATAGTGTCCTTTAATATAGTAAGATTCCGTCTCCACTCTATTACCATAACTGCTTTCTAGATGTCCAGAACTCTGAGGAAACACCTTACCTTAAGGGTCTTTTAAGAGACCATCCAACTGCAGCTTCTTGATAGACCTTCTCCATTGTTACTCAAAACCTAACTGAAAATCAGTTTTAGTCCCCAAGGAAGTGAATAGGAAGAGGTTTAATCGACTGCATGTGCTAATTCAATTTAAATGGTAAGCAAGTTTTAATAATTACGTATATGACATTCAAGCCTTAGGACAAATTTAATGTTTGGGGAAGTTAACATTTTCTAGAAACTCTTCCCCCAAAAAATCAATGTTGAATAATTAACTAAAGTTAAAATACATGTATTAAAAAAGACATTAGCGAAAAATCTTGACCCTGCCGTCCTGAAATGTAGATATCATCTCATTTTTTTAAATGAGGAAATTGAGTATATATTCCTCGCCTACTTTCACAAGTTGACTGTTATTAATGAAAGCAGAGTTTATATTTCTTTGCATATGTCCTCTTTTTTTAAAGTACTAAGATAAAGTAAGTTTCAATTCCTAAAAGATCACTTCAGGCCACCCAATTTAAAAATATAGTATCATTTGAGAATCATGGAGGGCCATCCCAACAGGATTGATTCACCCTGGCTTCAGGAATTGTCAGTCCTAATCGAACAATGCAGTGAAAAGAACAAGTCTCTTTGGAATAGGAATAAAAGCATTTATTAAACACAAAAATGGCTATTAGTCAGTAGGTGATATGTGAATCTGTATGAATTGGGCAGTGCTTCTATTATGTTTCCATTGTTGTGGGATTTTAAACTTTATTTAGATAGTAAGATTTTAATGAACTTCTTATATTCATACACTGACCTTTCCCCTAGGCTATAAGGTAGAAATCCTTGTATAATTTCCTTCTAAACTTTCTATCTTTGACATAGGTCAGAGAAATAAAATGGAATTCAGGTGGGAGGTTATTAGCAAACAGACATTGCCCTTTAAAAATATATAGTAGAATAAGCCACTGAAAATAGACTATAGGAACTATAAAATGGATGGAAGTATGGTCTATGTTTCTAAGTAATAGTGATTTAGAGGTCACTTTGCAATGAGCTAATAAATGAGAACCACAAAGCTAAGCTTTTTGTTAGGTAGAGAAGCTGAAATGATCTTACGGATTAAAGTAGAAAGCATATGCGACCCATGAGGACAGTTTATGTCTCTTTCAATTCTTTTTGTTTTGTTCTTCATTTTATGCTGTCTCCTCTCCTCAGCAGTACAGAGGCCAAAAAGCTTTGACCCTCCTTTATTAATAAAATGATTCGCTTAAGAGTTAATATGAAGAAGGAGTGGTGGGAAGGTGAGGAAAAGTGTAATTGTGAATGGAAAGAGCTTGTTTAATGTTGGGACATTTTCCTAGCACAGTGGGGCAGAGTAGGGGGTGACATTTCTTGTCATTCTACCCTCACCATATGCTAGCGGGTCTCTGAAAGTCTGCCTCAGCACTTTTAGAAAAGAATTGATTGCAGATATAGGTGATAGAACTGAACACGCTGCAATTCACACAGGCGGGGCAAGAGCCTCACCTTTTCACTCAAGAAGTCACTGCTTTTTGGTCTTCCGATCCTAGATCACAGGTCACAGAATCAAAAAGGACTCTTGTTCTTCAGGCGGGCCTATAAACTATAGGGAATGAAAACTTTGAAATGATGTAAAACAGAAGGAGAGAAATAAAATATGGGAATTCTAGAAACAACTCTAGTAAAAAATCTCCTTGGCTTAAGGGATAATGTACTGTAAACAAGCGCTCTTGCTGTGTTCTACAGAGACAAAACTGATGCCTGTGCAAGGAGTCTTCCCAGAAACTAGTCAATCCATCATTTATCTACGACTAATCTAGCTTTTGGAGTTGGGGATGAAGACGTCTTACCTTTCATGGGTGAGCACATTTCTTCCCGGCGGACATCTTATTCTTTATAGTCAGTGTATAAAATTTACATTTGACTTTCACTCAGAAGTGCTTCCAAAATGACATATTTTGCTAAATGAAGCACTGAAGAATGTTGTGTTCTAAGAACTTATTTTTAATGGCAATGCCTTTCTCTCTGTCTCCCTTCCCCCACATCTCCCATAATCTTACCCTGAAGGCAAGATATAAAACCGTACTCTATGCCTATGGATTTTTCAGTAGGACAAAGAATATCATCAGTCTTAGAACTGCCATATTGGCCCTGTTCAAGCTCAGGTAGTATAATGGACTTTGAGTTATCATTTTTTTTACTAAAAACTTTATAACATTAGCTTTCCTGATTTTCAGGATGGCAGAAATTGCTCACAAAAGAAAAAACGTTCAGGAAAAATATGTGAAAATAGAGCTTAGGTAGGAGGGTATCAATTTAGTGAATGTGGTATATAGCAATCCATTCACCTTACAGTTTATATTTTGTCTTACTGAAGAAAGAGATTTTAGTAGGGAAGATCCTGCCCAAATTATTCACTCATCAACCTTGAGAGGTCAGGTACACAAGAAGGGAGAAGCCCTCAGCTGAAACTTATTTTCCTGGGTACCCAGCTGAGAAGAAAACAAACACTTCCCAGCACTTCTGACTGAGTTGCCAATGGAAGAGTAATTGCTATTATAAAATACTCTTCTTAGAATTCAGCACGAATTCAGCAAGAAGGTGACCATCTGCAAGACAGAGAGGCCTCAGAGGAAACCAACCCTACTGCCATCTTGATCTTAGTCTTACAGCCACAGAACAGTAAGAAAATAAATTTCTATCATTTAAGCTACCCAGTGTAAGGTATTTTATTACTACAGCCCTAGCCAAAGACAAAAGAATCCTATTATATATCTAGTAAATTTTCATTTAATTTTATGCCAATGTAAGAAAAATTCATCAATTAAAAATTCCCTGTATTTGTCTTGAAGATACATGCTAAATCTTATTAAATACTAGAGTATTAACATTATAGACATGAGAGGTCTGTTAAATAAATGTGAAATAAAATCACAAATCAGTTTCTGACAGAACAGATAGTTCTAAACTTTTAAAAACACCTAATCTAACTATACGTCATTATGCAAATGAAAAAACATTTCTCCATGGAAATTCAGTAGATAATGTACTATAAAATGTATGTGTTGTTTTTTTTTTTTTTTTTTCAAAATTGATGGATGATGGGTTGCTCCAGATTTTTTTAAAACAGATTTTCTTGACACTTCCTCCTGGTGATCTAGGACATGGGTTTAGAGGTGCAGTTGGGGCCATCTTTACAAATCTATCTATATATAGCACAAAAAACAAACTTGGATACTTGACCTAAGTACTGTTATTTTTTTTTTAAGGAAAACAAAGGAAATGCAGGGCAGATAACTACCAGTCAAAGCATGTATATTAGTAATGTTCTATATTAGGTTGTTATAGTATGTATTATATCATTTTAATTTTGAATTTTGGATTGATTGTTAGGTTAGGCAATAAAATAGTATATAATTTGACAGTAAAAAAGAAATGCTTCTTTCTCCACATGGACATTTGGGGAATTTTGTTACATTTTACTTCCAAATGTGCACATACTAGACAATTCAATTTTTAAATAAACGATATGTTGTGCATTTTCACTAAAGCAGTGAAGAAAATTTAGTCATCAAGTTCAATTTCTTGTAATATATAGGTGCATTTTTTTAAAGAAAAGTAGAAACCATTTAATTGATCATAGCTATTTCTTGAGTGACTACTGTGTTCAAGGTGCTTAAAGTCACTATCCTTTTGAGCACATAAGAACAGCAACCGTTTATCCCATGCCCTACCGTGTGCCAGGTCTTTAACCTATGCTAGTTTATTCCTTATTTATCTATTCTGGTTAAATGCTATTCTTTCCATATTAAAGAAGATGATGCTTGTGTTAAAAATGATGATGATGATGATAGACACAAAACAGTTGATTAATATGAGCCATATGTTATGAGATGAAGCCTTGTGTAGATTATCTCCTTTGATTCTGACAACACTTGATCAAGGTGTCAGGTATAGTTGTTCAGATTGTGCAGGACAGGAGAATGACAAAAATCACAAATAGTGTGGGTGTATGTGTTTTCTCATGTATGGGAATAAATTATCTGGAAAAGGAGGCAACATTTTCTAATTTGCATGAAGGCACTATAGGAGCTAATGTTGGCCCTGCCTATGATACTATGCATGGTCTCCTTTTATATATGATAAAAATAAAGTATACGGTAAGTTACCTGCTAGAGACCACAGTCAAATGACAGAGCTACAGGTGAATACTGTACAGCCTCCCAGAGGAGGCAAATAAGTCTTAGAGAAGATAAAGAGATTCTCAGGGAATTGAGTGACTAATATGAGACAGGTTCTGTGGTTGATGTTGGGAATTGCAAGATTAATATGCTAAAAATGAAAGACCTAAAAACAGCTGGAGAGAGAAGCTATGTTTATAAATATGTACATGTTATTATATTCATAATTGTACAAAGTTAACATTTATATATGTATGCATGTGAGCTTTAGGTATGTATATGAAAAAAGTAATCTGGAAAAAAAATAATAAGTAATATTCTCTTATCTTTTTTTGTGCACACATGCTTATAACTGTTAGGGTCTGGATAGGGTGAGGGCAGTGTGTGGAGGGGTGAGCGGAGGCACGCAGCACCCGTAACCCAGAGATCCAAGTAATTGCAAAGAATTGCAACACACAAAAAGGTTAAGAAAGAAAAGTTTATTTAAAAGTAAATTAAAGAGAGAAAGAGAAGGGAGAGAGAAAATTCACCTCCCCAAGGTGTGGGGGAGGGGACAAAAGACAGGAAGCATGGTGACAGCCACAGCTCAAAGAGCACATGGCCACACCAGAGCCTAGCAAGGCAACGGCCATTGGCTGCTTGTGGTTGAGTCCTTTTACCCATTCCCCTCGATGGGGGAAGATCATTAAGGTGATTGGGTGGTGGTCTTCTTCACATCATAACGAAGGGGCAGGCAAGCACAGGTACTGACATCAGGTGATAGCAGGCAGATGGGTGGGTTAGTCACATGATTGCTGCCATGGTGGGGCTTATCCATGTCACATAGGTCACAAAAGGCTGATTAGGTTAACCCTGGGGGCGGGGTTTCCTGCAAGAGACTTGTTAGACATTTGCAATTCACAAACCACTTGACCAAAAGTGGGGTGGTCATATTATTACTTTTATGACTTTGGTCAGCCAATGGATGACCTTTGACCTTTGGCCCTGACAAGGAACTAGAAGTTTACTAGAGATTATTATGCTAAACCATGAACAGTTGGGCTGTCCTGGTCTTGCATTTGATGGAGATTTGCCGAGGGGGAGTGGGATAGGTTGCTGCTTGTTTTGCAGTAGAATGTCTAAACGCTTTCTAATGGCTTTGCTGGGGCAAAAAAGACTAAACCAAGAATAAACTAAGTTTCTTCTAGGTTTCTATAGGTACCTTTCAACAACCATGCATATGTGTGTACACTCACACACACACACACATACCTTAATTTAAAAACAGACTGTTGAATATAACGGTGAAGATAATAAAGGAATTTTTTTATTCATTTTTGAAATTGCTATGTAATAAATTACCACAAATTTAGCATGTTCAAACAACACTCATTTATTTTTTCTCAGTTTTGTAGTTCAGATGTGCAAACAGGATCAAATGGGTTTTCTGCATAAAGTCTCACAAGGCTAAGATCAAGGTGTTCCTCAAACTGGTCTCATATCTAGAGGGTCTGAGGAAGAATTGACTTCCAAGCTTATGTAGGTTTTTGGCTGAATTCAGTTTCTTGTGGTTGTAGGATTAAGGTGGTCACATTATCTTGCTGATTCTCAACTGTAGTTACTCTGAACAATTAAAAGCCACCTGTGTTCCTTGGTATATGATCCCCTCTATTTTCAAAACCAGGAATGGTGTGTTAGAACTCCCTTATGCTGCCTGCTTCAAATTCCTAACTTCATCTTCTGCTATGAAGAAGAAAACTCTCAGTTTTTAAAGACCTCATGTGATTAGATTAAGAACACTTGGATAATCTTTCACCACACAATTTAATATAATCCCGAGAGTAGTATCTCATCATAGTCACAGGCAGGTCCTCCCACACTCAAAGGAGAGGAGATTATACAAGAATTAGGGTAATTGGGAGTCATTAGAATTCTGGCTAACACAGTATATTAGTCTGCTCAGGGTGCCATAATAAAATACCGTAGATTGGGTGACTTAAACAACAAAAATGTATTTAGTCTCAGTTCTGAAAGCTGGAATTTTAAGATTAAAGTGTTGACAAATTTGGCTTTATTCTGAGGGCTTGCTCTTTGGCTTATAGGTGGCTGTCTTCTTCCACTGTCTCCCTGAGTATGCCTGTGTCCTAAGCCTCCCTTCTTTTCTTTTCTTTTCCTTTTTTTTTTTTTTTTGAGTTGGAGTCTCACTCTGTCGCCCAGACTGGAGTGCAGTAGCTGCTCCCGGCCACCGCCGCAGCCTCGACCTGCTGGACTCCGGTGATCCTTCCGCTTCAGCCTTCCAAGTAGCTGGAATTACAGGCGCGCGCTTCCAC
>NW_007245769.1:1498953-1598833 GCF_000164805.1 Carlito syrichta | reverse complement strand
GTCTCAGGCAATCCACTCACCTCAGCCTCCCAAAGGCGTGGGATTACAGGCTGAGCCACCGAGCCCAGCTGCCTCTCTTCTTTTAAGGACACTAGTCATATGAATTAGAGCTCATCCATAGCACATCATTTTACTGTAATTAACCCCTTAAAGACCCTATCTGCAAATATAATCGCATTCTGTGGTACTAGGTGTTAGGGCTTCATCATAAGAATTCTGGAAGGACACAATTCAATCCATAACACAGAATAATTTTGCTTTTCATTTTCTCTGTTCTAAGACATCTTTAGTCTCTCACTCATCTAATAAAAGCTGATTGTTATTTGTTTTAAAATTTGAATACCCCCTCCAATTTTTATTGTGAAGAATTTCAAACTGAATAAAAGCTGAAAGAATAGGTAAACATATATATACCTTGTATTTATCAACCATTAATACTTGTTTGGTATTTGCTTCATCTTTCTCTCTCTCTGAATTACATATACATAAATGTGATGCATACTTACATATACATATATATGTGTCCACATATGTACTTTTTAATGAATCATTTAAATAAGTTGAGGCATGACATTTTACTCTTAAGTGATTTTAAGGACAACACATACTCTTACATAATCATAATACTTCATCACACCCATGAAATTTGACATTGACATATAATATCCAATCTGTATTCATATTTCTCCAATTGTCCTCAAAATATTCTTTGTAGTTGTATTTTGCCTAATCTAGGATCCAACCAAGGATAATGCATTGCATACGGTTGTCATGGTTCTTTAGTCTTCTTTAATCAAGAATATTTTTCAACTTTTTTGTCATAGCTTTGATATTTACTTGTAGAATATCACACAATCTGATTCTTTCTGTTTTTTTCTTGATGATTACACAAAGTAAATATTTTGTCCAGAATACCTGATAAGCTACTATATACACTTGCCATTGTGACCATACAATTAAGAAATTTAAAATCAAAGACTTTCTTATAGTCCTAACTGTTCCATTGGGAAAAAGATTTAGAAAAGGGTGAAACTTAAGAACTTAAAATTATAACATACCCTTATGTCATTTGGACTTGAAAATATAAACCAAAGGAAGAACAAGGCTGTTAAGTGTGGACGTTGTGTTTCTTGAGTTGAATCAGCTTGCCCTCACCCTCCTCTGTCCAAAATCTAATACTGGCCTTTTCAAGTCTAACTAAGTATGAAACAGAATTACTGTCACTTCTGTTTCAAGAAACATATAGTCTGTGTCACTCAAGATATTATTGGAATCCTTAAGAAAGACATCTTCTCCACTCTTTATATATCTGTACATTGTTCTACATACAATGAATAGCCCATGTATGTTTTTGTCTGTCTGAGATTTAAAAGCTGAATATATAGACCATTTCAGATATGATTTAGAGCACTTGGAAATTGTCTTATTCATTTCCAAGAACTCTGTGAATATAATATATAGTAATTAAATATATATGTGATTGTTTTTTCAAGCCAAACTTTAATTGGAAATCTATTTGACTAGGTATCTTCTTTATAGAATTAATGAATCACAGAATTAGATCCAACATACCTTAAGAAATTTGCACAATTGCTTTACAAACTGCTTTCTTCACATACATAAGGGAAAAAATTTCCCAAAACTCCCAGGGGCAATCTATCTTTAAGTTTTTTAAATCCCATCTTCCTTTTAATACGGTCAGCAAGTTTTTGTATATTCATTTAATTAGTTCACCAATAGAACAATTGTAGAATTTCAAAAGAGAAAGTAGACCTTGAAGAACATATTATCTTGTAACAACAAAATTCTTCCCAAGGATAGTCATTATGTAAGGCACTACTCTTTGGTGATAGTGGGAGAAAATATTTGACACTGTTTTAGCACTACAGCTGCAGGAGAAAATGTTTGCAAGTGGAGGAACTTTTAATATAGCTATCTCTGTTATGTCTGACAACTGTCAGGATTTCTGCCAGATGGAGTATTGATGACTACATTCCCACTGGAACATTTTCACTTGTCGTCCAAAGCAAAAAAATAAAAAATAAAAACAAAAGGTGTCTCTGTGTTCAGATAGAAACTGAAGATAAAAAATAAAGGAAAAAGAGTTTACACCATTCCTAGTTTAAAAATAATAATACAAATAGTCCCATCTGTAATAGCATTCAAACCGAGGCAAGGCAGGTCTGATGCATTCTTACAGAAGCTAAACCAGAAGACAGTTTATAACTTTAACAAGATATTAATGATAGCTTCTTTACAACAGTGATGGGTATGTGTGTGGAAGCAGTTGATCTTTAAAAATACTGGATTCTTACAGGTATGAATGATGTATTGCTGCACTGTGAAGTCACACAATTAGGTTTGCATCTGCACTGTTTTCTGCTAATCTTTAAATATTTCTTATGTTGATGAGTGGGAATCTCACAGTAAGTTTATTTTTGTTTTAAACGTGCATGACTGGTATTTGACAGAGTGGGCAAATGTGTTATTCCTCAAAACGGAAACTGATTTAACAAATCATTTACAAGTTAATTCTAGGCACAAGGAATCACAATAATTGGATTGGCTGCCGATAATACAGTATAAATAGCCAAGATTGAAACGATAGATAAATTGGACCTGGGCAACCTACTATAAGCCATACTATTTGTAGTGAGAATTCACTCTGCCAGGTTTATATTCTATTTTGTTTAAAGATAGAGTTGTTGTTGTTGTTGTTTTGTCCTGTTTTTTTTTTTTTTTTTTTTTTTCCCGTCTGTTTCTCGGTAGTTTTAGGTTGACTTACTGGGCACTTATAGATGCTGTGAATGGCATCAGCTTACATACACTCCAGATGAAAAATGTAAGATTCAGTTTACAGACACTTGAGACGAAAAAATAAATGAAAATGAAAAAACTTGTTCAGTAAGGTAAAACAACTGGCTTAAAGACAAAAATTAATACATATCAAAACTGTTACTGGAATTGCGATCCCCCTGACTTCCACTCTGTTTTCTGTTCTTTCCAATGTGCTTGTGTGCCACCCCATAATATAATTTTAAACCCCTTTGAACAAATTGCCTGTCATCATTTATCAAAAGAAAAACAATGAAGCAACCACAAAAAGTGAACTCTGAAATGATACTTTTTAACAAAATTGCTAAACTTATAATAATAAATAGAGATGTGTTGCTAAACTAACTCTGGCAATTACTTCCATCTTCCCTGAAGGGTCAGTGTGCATGTTCATGCATGTGTACACACACATATTACATACACACACATGCAAGATATGACATTTTTCTGAAAAATAAAAATGATCTGTTTACTTGATATATGTGTGACTTTTTCTGTGATAGCATGGGGAATAGGAGATTATGATCAATTAAAAAAATAAGTATAAACGGTACTCAACTTGTTTAACATACAGTAAGACATCCTAATACAAGGGATGAGTATTTGTGTAAAAAACAATGCAATCACACTGCTTGCCAAATGTTATTTTAGCCTATTTTAAGCTTACAAACAACACTCAAGAAAACACTGTTGATAATTAGTTTTTATTTTGTTTTTCAATAGCCTAAAAAGTAACATATTAATCTCTTAGAAAATGTATAAATACAAGTTTACATTTAATCCAAGGTCTGATTGTCAGATTTTTGCACATAGCAATACTTTTACAACTTTACTATTTTTACCGATAGTCAAATCTGTGATAGAAATACTGAAGGACCTTAAAGTCTCTGATAAAAATAATACTGCTCAAGAAATTTGAGTGCACCTACCCCAAAACAGAATGTTCTTTACATATTGAAAACAAGCTAGCTGAATTCTTGACATATCATTTCCTAAGAACTCTCTTCAGAACTAATCTTTTGGGGCAACCCCTTCAGATCCCCTCTCACTGTGGGAGCTTTTCTGTCCTCTTAATAAATCCTGCTTTCTAAAAAACAAACAAACAAAAAAAGAACTAATCTTTTGACTTTGGTCAAATGATTTTTTTGGTACTGTGGAACTGTAAGATACAAATTATTATTATTATTATTATTTTAAAGATTTATGGTATAATACGGGATTAGGTATACAAGTGGTCATCATACAGGTAAAGTTTGGGCCTCCCTTATTCCCCACTTTGCTTGATTTGAGATCAGTTGCCTTTATTTACGTTATTCCTCCCGTCCTCCACCCCCCATGCCCCGGCAATTTCCAGCTACTACCAATCCCTTTCTTATAGTATTATGGTAAATGTTCAGGGTTCACTTATGAGTGAGAGCATGTGTTATTCAGTTCTTTCTTTCTGTGATAAATAACTGAGTATTATAGACTCCGAATAAAACAGTGAAGAGAAGGAAGACACAGACTGAGAAAATTGAATAGATCTTTTGGTTAAAATCGAGTTTGAGTATTGGGGGATGATACAAAATAAGCCTAAATAAGGAGTTTAGGACATGTTTCAAGTCAGACAGTAGAAATTAGATTTTATGTGATAGTTGAAGTGCTCTCAGTTTCTTGGGCAAGATGTCTAGCTGGACTGTACAGAATTCCCTTGAGATGAAAATCTGCAGACGAGGAGGTAAGGTAAGTGGCTACAACAGGAATCCAGGCCAGGAAAGCACTTGTGAAGGCTTGGTCTTTAGTAGTACCAAATGCTGAATCCCCCAAAAGACCATCAAAGCAATCTGCTAAATAAAGCTAAGCTAAGTTTATTGATGACTGCTATAAAAGAGACCATTACCTTGATAAGATTCTTAGTAGCCTCTTAGAAGAAAGAGGAAAAGAATATTTTTGAGGTTGCCTTGGGGCGAGTGCTTGATAAAGTTATAAGTGGCTTGTGGTGTCTGATATGGCGAGTATAGTTCATGATATAATAGTGTGGAATTGGTGTACAAAGCCAAGTGTGGGTTATAAAGTTGTCTTGAAGGATATCTACCCCAAAGAAAAGAAATCATTATATAAAAAAGATACCTGTACTTGTACGTTTATCACAGCACTAGCTGCAGTAGCCAAGTCATGAAATCAACCTAAGTATCCATCAATGGTTGATTAGACACAGAAATGCAGTATATATACATCCCAGAATACTATTCGGTCATAAAAACCAACAAAATTGTGTTCTTTGCAGCAACATGGATGGAGCTGAAAGCCATTATCCTAAGTGAAATAACTCACAAACAGAAAGTCAAATACTGGGTGTTCTCACTTAGAAGTGAAAACTAAACAATGAGTACTCATGGATATAAAGATGGAAACAAAAGACCCTGAGGACATGACAAGGGAGATTGAGAGGGGCATGAGTGTTGAAAATTTACCCTATTGTGTACAGTGTTCACTATTTGAGTGATGGGTGCAAGAGAAACCCAAACTCCATGATTTTGCAGTATATTCATGTAACAAATCTGCACATATATCCCCAGGATCCAAAATAAAAATAAAATTTCATTAAAAAGATATAAATTATGTACTTTATTAAAATATTTTTTGAATTATAGGAAAGGATGCAAAAAAGACATATATATTTTCTTGGAAGTAGAAACATCTTATTACCCCCATATCCTAAATATCTTATGTATTACAAATTATAAATATTCAGTGGTTATGAAACTAATTAATCTACAATTTTAAAGAAGTAGTGTGTTGATTTTTTTTCTCTTAAAGGTTTTATTCATTTGGAGAAATTCATAACTGAAGAGCTGCTTAGGGGGGATTTTAGCAGGAACTAGAGCCTTTCAGTTTGAACAGATTTTAATCATGTCTGACAGCAAAATAAGTTCACCTGGTGTTTTATTTAATTTGAGATTTGTAATCAGATGATTTACAAGAGGGGTTTAGTTTTACAAAATGTGAAGCATTTGTCTTGATATAATAATAAGCCTTTCCAGGTGTCCACTAGATGCAATACTCTTTTTTTTTCTGGGGAAATGCAAATATGCAAAAGGAAAAAAGTTTTCATTAGTACCTTTTGTGGGTTAGCCGTGGCCTTTTGTGAAGGCTTCTATCAAAGTTACAACCCATTCATGAGTGCCATGTCAACATTCAAGATAGAGAGAGAAAGTTACTGACTTTCCAGATTGGAATATCTATTTTAAGAATGGGAATAGAGCCAGGCTCGGTGACTCAGCCTGTAATCCCGCGCCTTTGGGAGGCTGAGGTGAGTGGCTTGCCTGAGCCCGCGGGTTCGAGACCCGCCTGGGCAGCGAGACCTCATCTCTACAATAAATCAAAAAATCAGCTGGCCGTGGTAGCGCATGCCTGTAATTCCAGCTACTCGGAAGGCTGAGGCAGAAGGATCGCCAGAGCCCAGCAGGTCGATGCTGTGGTGGCCGGGAGCGGCCACTGCACTCCAGTCTGGGCGACAGAGTGAGACTCCAACTCAAACAACAAAAAAAAGAATGGGAATAAGGAAGAATGATGGTTAGGTGATCTAAAAATTAGATCTGAAAGGCACTGTAAAGATACTATAATGCACAGTTTTTGTATTATTGCTGTATCATCATTGGCTTGTTTTTATTTTGTATCTAATTTTGTCTGACTTTTTCATTTCTGTCCTATCATTTATTATAACTCTTCCATTTCTCACCTAACTTTTTTTCTTGTTTTCTAATCTGACTGCCCCAGTGCTAGACATAACTCTTATATTAACATTTTCCTTTGTTTTGGTATTTTATGGAAGTGTTAAAACTCTTTCTTATATCTGAGGTTGTTTCGCTTCCTTCCCCACTCTCATCTTTTTTTCCCTCTCTCTTGTTCTTAATTTAAATATTTTCATTCTAATAATTTTAATCACATGCTTACTTTTTTTTTTTTTTTGAGTTGGGATCTCACTCTGTTGCCCAGGCTTGACTTCCTGGGCTCAGATGATTCTTTTGACTCGGCCTCCTGAGTAGTTGGACTACAATTCTACTCCACCACTCCTGGCTAATTTATTTTTTATTTTTTTGTAGAGATGAGGTCTCACTATGTTGCCTAATCTGGTCTCAAAGTTCTGGGCTCAAGCAATCCTGCCGTCTCAACCTTCCAAAGTGCTGGGATTACAGGTGTGCATCACACCCAGCCACATGCTTACTTTCAGTGCATTTTATTATTTTTTTCATTTATTATATTCTTCTGTCTTTACTTTTACCTGCCTCAACTAGTTCAGTTACTTACAATAAATAAATGAAATCTACATAACCAACAATAAATTCAGTTTCAGATTATTCCAAGTTAATTGGAATAAGTAAGGATAAAAGCAAAAACTCTCTTTGTCCATGTATATATAAAAGGAGAATAAAAAGAACAAAAGAGATATCTAAATTCCAAAGAGTTTCCTCAAATTTTAATTTAATTGTAATTGACACAATGTTAAAATAAATAAGTGACAACTTGAAGTTTCATAAAATAAATGACTAAAAATTTCTAATATCATGAGCAGAATTGATTAAATATATATTTATTTCAAGAAATTATTCATACATTTGTGATTAAAATAGTAATTATAAATTGGAAAGACTTTCATTTGAGATTCTTTATAATGAAAAAAAGCAAATAAAACGAGAATTTTATAATTTGGCAGTCTTAATTTTTGTATAAAATTAATCCTGATAGCATGAATAATTTTAAAATTATAATACTCTATTACCATTCTTTCTTTAAGTGTTTTGATTCTGCCACTTAACCTTGGTTAGAACTTGGGACCAGAGAACTCTGTTATAGAAACCCTTATTACAGTAATAACATGTTTAGCCTTTTAGTACTATACAAAAAGTGTTCAGTGTGTTTAAATAGTAGAATGTTACACTTAATTTCAGCAAAAATGTGGTAAAGTGTAGTAATGGTGTTTCTCCTTAGAATTACTCATAAAACCTACTGTCATTTGAAAGCAGATGGTCTTTTAGAAAGAAAATCATATCGTTCTTTTAAAAAAGCAAAGTTGTGATTTAAAACAAGTATTTAGAGATTTCATAAAGTATGCAATATGAAGCTATTTTAATCAGCAGAAAAGATACTTGACTATGAACAGAGAAAAAAGAATGCTATTCGCAATGTGTAATGTACACTATGAAGCAAAATAATAACTTGCTGTAACAAGCAGTGGAGTCAACCAAGATGCAAGTTAGCCTTTTTAACAAGGCAATTGATAAGCACCTTAAGTGAAAAGCAAGTAAAAGATATTTTTAAAACTTTATTTAATTTTTTTCATCATTGTTATGACAGAGGCATATTATCATAAAAATTTTATTTTCTTTTTTAAGGGTTTTTTAAATCTTTGGAATAATTAACAGTATATTTCCTTTGCACTATGTACTTCTCCTTTATGTTGATATAGTGACAAAACCAGATCCAAATTTGGCTAAGTGGAATGTCATTACATTATTTTTTCCCTGTGGCCTGATCTGTATGTAGTAGGATGGGCCACATGGCAACAGAAATGAAGGATCCAGTTTTATAATAGCTGTCTTAATAAATATATTTATTTTAACTTTTGGGTCATAATCTTTACCGAATAATTGGAAAACTTAGTAGTGATTATGAAAGATAAGTTACTTAGTCTATTAATATTTCCATAATATTGCTGCAGCATAGCATATATGTCTGCAGTCACACTCAAACTGCACTACTCATTTTAATTAAATAGCTCACTTTCTACCAGGGTCTTTCACTGGCCATTTTTCATGATAAAACGTATGTAAAGATAAATGCAAGTTTCACAAAACGTTTCTTTCTTATATCACTGAACGTATGCATTTTATTTTTAAGGAAATAGAAATATGTATTTATAAATTATTGTTTCAATAACCATATAAAAGATTTTGAACTTTGAATATCAAAAACATGGACTTGAGATCAATGGTTCCGTCCCCATATTTTCCTTTTTTATTGCTCTTGGTTTATTCTTTCTTCTTATTCTGTATTCTCATTGCCTTAGTTATTGCCAGATGCATTTCTGGTGTTGCATTTATGATTTTTAAGTCATTAAACAGTATAAACAAAGTAAAACAAAACTAATGATGAAAATAGAATTTGTGAGAAGTTAGATTCTTAAGTCTTGGGATTTGACATCGATATTGAAAAAATATGCAAAATGAATGGAACATTTGAATAGATCATTAAAGTAATTATTATGGAAAATTTCTTTAAAAGAAAGCAATAGCCAAATATGCCACATTATTGAATTCAGCAGTCATTTTGACTAATAGGAATCTGTTTACTCTGTAGAAAAAGACAGGCAAACAGGAATGTAGTGCTTTAGCCATGACTCACTGACTAGCTTGATGATCTTTTGTCTATGGATGTAACCATCATGAAATATGATATAATTATTTAATAAACCATTAAAATTTGAAAATCAGCAGAAGAGGGCAGGATTGCTTTCTTGATGGTATGGTATGGTATGGATGTTGCAATTGTTCAGGGTATGCATCTATTTTGTGTCTGTTCTCCCTGGTTACCATGCCATACAGGTTATTTATCATTCTGAAAATCATTCATGGAGTGATGAAGGAGGTGTTGCAACCTCAATGACAATTTGGAACTTTTCTTTTCTGGTAATGAGTCAAATTCAAGTGAAGCTAGAGGAATCATTTGAATAGCAGGTATCATTAAAGCTCATCTGTGATTATTTGGTTGATAATCTAGCAATCCAGCAAGAATGAAAAAATTATCTTATTTGAAATCTGCTTTTGCATGTTTATCATAAACAAAATATTAAGAAAAGTTTCTAAGTACTTATCTACTATTTTTAAATAGGTCCCCAGATTTTATATGTGTATATAGTTTCAATCAATATCACACTAATAAAGTTGAAAAAAAGTTATTTTTCAATTTTTGTTGTTTATTTTTGTTTGTGAGTGTATTAACATTCAATGGTGAACAAATACTGTACTCATCTACATATTATAAGATGTAGTGAATTTTCATACTTTTCTCAATGTTTTTGGAGATGATTTCTCTTAACTTGTTATTATCCTTAAAGGTTATTTTTGTTTGTTTAAGACACTTCACTGTTTGTAATATTAGTAATTCTTTAACCAAAATGCTGCAGCATCACTTCAGTGAAAATTGTGTTCTTGATAAAAATATCAAAAATAATTAAAAGATTACTTGTTTAAAAACAGAACTTGACTTACCAACAATTTATTCCTATGATAAGGTTTCAGAAAATTTACTGATATATTTTAAGTTTACTGTAGCATTGATTTCTCTATGTTTATCTTTAACATCTAATTATAATGCACATAGCATTAGTAGTCTTAGGTTTTTCTGGAATTATTTTTTATACAAAGAATTAAATATGGAATGCTTTGTTCCCAAGGAACTCATTATCATAGTTTATAACATAGTTTTTTAAATAAAAGATAATTAATGAAGGAGAAAGCAAGATCGTACTGCTGAAGACTAAACCTCATATATATAAAACGTGTTTTTTAGTCAAGAAGTATTTTTCCCTTTTTAATGGTAATTCCCATTATATAAATAGAATCCTGACTACTGTTGTTCAAGTTGGATGGAAATGAGGACCCCTACTCACTTGACACTTACCCACCCTCCACTCTATAACAGTCCCTGGGGAGCCATTTCAGAATTCTCAGGTCACATTAGAACACAGCTTGAAACTACTGCTCTGAAGTTATTTGAGATCGGAAAAATTATACATGGGATAATTAATTCTTTGGGGAAATATTTTCTAAAAAAATCTTTAAATACAAATAAAATCTAAAGATATGTATTGTAGGTTTAATTTTATTCATTAAAAGAATATGTTTATTTTAATTAAATAGCTGAACCTCTACTGGAGTCTTTCACGGATAATTTTTCATTATAAAACATACATGAAGATAAATGCAGAGTTTATCCCTAGAGATAAACTATGCATCAATAACAATGAGGTAATGATTCAAACTGTGTGTGTCCAAGCTATTAACACCTGAAAAATGAATGTGAAGAAACAGTAGGAGGACAGTGTTAATGCAGGAAACTACTGGGTTTAAACTATTTCTTTATTCCTAATTTGAATTCTTTAATGGGTCTTAACCATTTAATTTCAAGGACTAGAGTACTTGAAGCTATTATGTAGCTTATTGACACTGGTTGGGTCATCAATAAAAGAAAAAAAAATGAAGGATATTTGAAGCCCTTTTAACTTTTTCCAAGCAGAATGTACTTGTTTGTGGCAGATCAGAAGAAGATTGCATAGCTTTGAAAATATTTCAAAAACCATTAAGCCACTTAATTGCAAAATTGCCACAAGTTTCCTTGGTCCTACTCATTTTACCAGTACCACCCCATGAGCTATTCTGACATTTTTTCCTTATCTCACTACATAAAATTGGAAAGTATAAGCAGCTCTCTATAGCCAAAATGCTCAGAGATCCCTATAAAAGAATTGCTATTCTCTACCATTCCAAAAAAAAGAAAGAAAAGAAAAAACTAGAGGAAGTTCTTGTGTTTCGTATTAATTTAAGCATGATTTCATCAGATCATCTTGGATTCTTTTAAGCCTAAACCTAAGGCTTGCAATCACTGACAAGTCTTAAAATTGTTAGTATTGTCATTAAAATGGCAATATAACTTCTGCTTCTATCATTTTTGAATGGTATGCAAGCCATTCTTGCTCTTGATGATATAGTTGATAATATTATTATTATTTAATAGCTAAACTTTGTTGAGTTCTCACCATATGAAGGTATTTTACTAAGAGTGCTACTGAATTGTTTTATCCTCTTGTAATAATGCTACGAGGTAACTATTAGGAGAGTTCCAATACAGAACTGGACACTCCTCTCTTATAAAACACCGAGTTTTCTTCATCGATCCTTATTTATAAGTTATATATTAATTTTTAAATAAAGGATAATAATATAATTAGGAGCCCTCAATTAATGAGTGCTGAGATCCAGATGTTCTAATATTTTAGTTTCTAATTATTTAATTTAATTGTTACTATATTATAAATATGTCATCCACAATGTTACTATAATTCCTATTTTCAAACAATTCAGTTTATGAGAGTCTAGCAGAAACAGGTAGTACAAAATCTCACAAAATCTTTCCAGGTTAGCAATCATCACATCAGCCTTAGAGTAGTTGATGATTAGGGCTCAACAATTCCAAGAATGTTTTCATAAAATGATTTCGGATGGTATGTAGCTCAAATCCTGGGCTTGAGACAAACAACAAAAAGGTACTCGCTTTATCTTTCTTTGGAGATTTATAAATGTGGGTCTGTCACATGAATCTTGTAGAGGCAGGTGTGTTATATTGAAAAGTATTTGTCAAAGGAAAGCTTATTTCTATCTCAGAGATCAGGTACTTCCTACCAGTTATGAAAAACTAGCTGAAGAATGTCTTCCATAGCTTAGACAGGACAAAATTCTATCCTTTTATACATATTTGAGAGTGTTCCATCAAAATATGATCATGGGAGTGGTTAGAAGTAGCTTTAAATAAACAGTACTGCAAAGTAAGAAGAGAAATATGAAATAAAATATGTTTAATAGAAAGGCTGCTGCATTTTTATTGCAGTAGTTTAATGAGCAACATTTTAAAAACATGTAGCCACATAGAGTACTCACATCATTTGAAAGAAGTGTTTTTTTGCAAGTCAAATTTATTGAGGTATAACTTATATACAGTATGACTTTTTTAGTGTACTGTTCAAAGAGTTTTGATAAATGAAAACTATTGTGTAACATCAACTTAATCAAGAGTTAGGATATTTTCATCTTCCCAAATAGTTCCTTTCTCCCATTTGTAGACAACCTTTTTTTCCCCCGCAAAGACTAACTATCTTTTGTTTTTATTATTTCACCTTTTCTACATGACATTAAGTAGAATCATATAGTATGTAACATTTAATGCCTGGTTTGTTTCACACAGCATAATACATTTGAGATTGATCTATGCTGCTATGTGTATTGGTAGCTCGTTTTTTTTTTATCGCTGGTAGTATTTCATTGCATGAATGTATTCATTCAGTAGTTGAAAAACATTTGAGTTGTTTCCAGTTAGGTATGCCTATGAATACAGCTGCTCTACAATTTCATGAACTGAATTTGTATTTACATAAGTTTACTTTTCTCTTGGTTAAATTTTTAGAAATGGTATCTTTGGATCAAATAAACCAATACATACATTTATAAGAAGCTTCCACACTGTTTTCCAAAGTAGCTGGATCATTTTGCATTCCTACTAGCAATGTGTGAGTTTCAATTGCCTTGCATCTTCACCAACACTTGATATTACCCCTCAAAACAAAGTTGTAAAAATCATCAGCAAAATATTAGCAAATGAACACAAAAATATATAAAGAGGATACTGCATCATAACCAAGTGATGCTGATACTGGAAATTTTATGTTGTTTCAGTGGTAAAAGTAAATTAGTATAATTCACCTTATCAAAAGACTAAAGAAGGAAAACTATATGGACATCTAAATAGATGCAGTAAAAGCATTTTGAAAGAAGTCAACATGTATTAGTGACAAGAGCTCTAAAAAAGCTAGAAATTTTGCAAAATGAAAAAATAAATTTAAAACATTACAGCTAATATCATTCTTCATGGTGAAAATTTGAATGCTTTTTCTGTGTGATCAGAAACAAGACAAGGATGTCTGCTCCTCTATTCCAATTTAACCTTATACTGGAGATCCTACCCAGTCCAATAAGGCAAGAAACCAAAATCAAAGATAAACAGGTTGGAAATAAAGAAACAAAACTATCTCTGTTTTTAGACAACATGATATTCTAAGTAGGAAATCATGAAAAAAATTGCCAAAAAAAAAAAAAAAAAAAAGGCTAGTAGGGCTTATAAGTGAATGTAGGAAGGTTATAAAATACAAGATGAGCTTGCAAAAATCAATCACATTTCCATATTCAAATTGACTTACAGGTCTCAAAACCATGCCAGACTTTTCTATTGAAACAAGCAAGAAGTGTAACTTGTCCTTAGACAGTTAATCTTTCAACACTTCTCATTTCTCTATAATTTCCATAGCAGAAGCACAAAACACAGTTGAGGATACTCAAATATGTCAATTCTAATCTTGTAGTTGATATTGGAGTCTTCCACATCACTTTTACTGTAAAATAAATTAATCATGTTTAATTAAAGGTTGCTATTATAAATATTACTTATTTAAGCTACTTTATTCTTTTTCTACACCAATATAATTTAGTGGTTAATACAGTGGAAACATATCAGCACAATTCTTAGAATTTTTTTCACCGTCAGATGAAGGGCACGTTCTAGTGATCACCTTTATACATACCATAAAGGATTACCCTATGATTCATCATCTCCAAAACATTAACATGGTGCGTCACTCAGATTTTTTAACTTGCAAATATTTATGAATTATATTGACGGTACCTGCCACATAAATTCCATCTTCTATATGTACTTAAAGTCATCTCAATTTTTTTTATCTCTCTGCCTTCAATTATCTTTATGAATGCACTGTTCTTTATGGTCAAACTAACGAATAGGAAATACCTTTTTCATAAAGTGAAATTTTTATCTGCTCTTTTCCCAGAGGAAAATATTATGCTATGATACATGGACCTTGAACTATGTCAGCTTCAAGAAGAGAATGAAGTATAAGTGGAAAAGTCCAAGTAAATTTCTACTCCATCTTTTCTAAATTAAAGACACATGGGGACTCTGAATGTGAAAGAAAATGTATCTTTTCCTACTTTTGATACTCTAACACACTAAACTTCTTTACTCCTGGCATCATTGGGATCAAGTGAGGCTTTTTTTCATTGGTTTGTTTAGTTCCTTTACATCTCTTGTAGGGAAGTGTAATTACGATCCACATTTTGATCATAGAAGAAATCACCTAAAATCTTCTTACAGTTCCTTCTCCAGTGCCAATGAAGTGATGGTATAGCTATAAGTTAAGGTTGGCTTCTTTCCCTTGCTAGAACATTTCTCACAGATGGTTACAGATGTGTTACCAGAATATGCTGCAACAGAAAAATTCTGAGAGTGAGTGACTTAGTTATTTTCTACTGATATGAAGTCTGATTACTCTTAGCGGGTAAGCTTCTCCATCTGGTGACTCCTTTTCATAACATTGCCATCCTAACACATAGTTTCCAAGGTCAGCATCATAGGGGAAAAGAGAACATGGAAATGTCAAACTAACTTTAAGAATTTCAGCTAATAGTGATATGTGTTATTTGTTACTAATCATGTGTCTGTGCCTAAAAAGCAAAGAGGCTGAGAAAGGTTGTTTTTCTGTGAACCTAGAAGGGGAAGAAAAATCAGAAATGGGTGAGGACTAGAAGTGTCTAGTATGCCACAAGACTCCTCACCTATTTTATCTCTGAAGGGGAAATCATGTCGATCCATCTATCAGTAGCTTGACTGCGTGCATACATCTCCCAATTTACATGTAATACTTGAGGAAAATCAAAGGTGGTGCACCATTCATAAGGAAAATCAGGTAAAAATTAAGAAAACATTGACTCTTATGGGTGCCAATGATAAAAGTAATATAAAGGAACATTTGAGTGTCATGTTTTTAATACATATATTATCAATTACAATATTCCATTTAAGAGACTGGACAAGATATGAGTTATTATGTAATCTATATGTCTTGATTGTTGCAACTGAGGAAAGAGAAAGGTGAAAAATTGAGTAATCAGAAATTCAGTTTTTTGAAGTCAGAAAATCAGATTCCTTGTTCTTGTCTCTAAGTCAAACTAGATTCTAGGGTGGTTAGAAACGTACTTTTAAAGACCAATCAAAGATAAAATTTTTCTAATCCCACTTTTTATATGGAATTGTTATTGTTTTTGCTTGGCTGTGTTATATACTTTGTGGAATGACTAGACTATGTAATTTACTAAAGGTCACATAGCTAGCTAGTGTTGTAGAGTTGGGACTTGGACCTAAACATTCACCTAGATTTTCAATAAAATATTTACTGCATAATATAAAAAATGTTATTTTTTTTCACCTATCCTATGCAAAGCAAATTTAAAAGTATACATGTACCCGGGGGTTCGAGACCAGCCTGGGTAACTTGGTGAGACCTCATCTCTACAATAAATCACAAAAATTAGCGGGGTGTGGTGGCGTGCATCTGTAGTTTCAGCTACTTGGAAAGCTGAAACAGAAGGATCGCCTGAGCACAGCAGGTTGAGGCTGTGGTGGCTGTGAGCATACCACTGTATTCCAGCCTGGGCGACAGAGTGAAACTCCAACTCAGTAAAAAAAAAAAAGATACATGTAAACCATATATAGGTTTAACCTGATCACTCTATAGATATTAAATATCTAGACTATTATTAACTTTATGTTTTCATTCTACCACCAATATATGTAATTATTTTTACCTTAGGAAGAAAAAGGTACCAAATAACATTAGTCACATTGATATTTGCTTTGGTTTCATTTTATCTTGTATTTCTATCAGGAAGTTTATGTAATTTCTTATGTGTAAGTCATGCACGATTACTTATAAAATACCAACAAATGTGATCATTTAAAAAAAACTAGAGCTGAATAAAAAGATTGATTTTTATCATAGTAATTGTGTTGACTCTACATTAGAGGGTCTTAGTATTTAATTTTCTTTTTTTACAAGTCCATTAATGAAATGCCAATAGAGAAAATACTTGTCTACCATATTCTCAGGAAAATACCACTGAAAGTAATTTTAAAATATTTATTCAATTTATTGGTCATTGATACTGTATTAGTAATTGATTGTTCTTTATTGTAATAGCCAATCTGATTCTCAATGAATTAATTTCAATATCATCTGGTATATAAAATCAAATACTTAATATAATTTATCATGTTACTTCAATAGTTAAAATGGGATATTGCCCTAGGTCTACTGGAGATTTATATTATTTAATAAATTGCTAAAAGTCTCAAATAACACTATATTCCAATACTAGGTAAAATCATAAATAGATAACACTAAGTAAAATTCATAAATTTAGAGATGAGAAAAATCGTGAGAACACAAGCAGCAGATGTAGTTGTGTTATGAATAGATCTGGGTATATTAGGAAAAGATTCAGCATGTGAATCCAGTAGTTCCAAATATGCAGTCAAGGAAATTTTCAACGTGATAAGAGAGACTGAATTCACATCTTTTCACTGTAAGATCTTGTGAGCTTTGGGTAAGAGTATAGTGCTATAGAATTTTTTCTTCTTTTTATGATGGTTCTACCCAGCAAGCCTGGAAATGAACTCCCCTCTCTCTGACCTTCTATTCTAGTAATACCTCAAGTCAAAGAACTGCCTACTTTAAAGGAAATATACTTATGCTTTGTGCACCTAAGAACAGGAGAGTTCTCATGTGTGGCTGAGGATAAAGTAAATTATCTGGGCGGCCTGGACTAAATACATCTTTCAGTCATTTGCTACCATGCCACCATTTGCCCCATACTAATCCTGATACATCAGCAGTGCCCAATAAATATTTATTGAATATATAAATGAATGAATAAATGAAGAAGTGAACTAAGCTATGTCTCCATTTCTCCACAGAAGCATTCTGTGATTCTGATTGCTTGAGAAAGAACACTGGCTGCTGAAAGTCTACCTCACCTAGTTCTAAGATGTCCCTGTTTGCATTCCCGGCATTTTTCAGAAAGGCTTTTTAACACAGTGCCTTACATAGAGTAAATGTACAATAAAATGTGTTGATCTGAATTGAAATGGGGAAAAAAAGCCTCTGTGAAAAGCTGACAGTGCAATTACTTTACCTAGATCACGCATTCCTCGTTGACCATATGTCCAACATTCATGAACATATGTTATGTTTGTTTTGAGTAATTTTGCTCTCTAACTATTGCACAATGGTGAGTTTTTGCACAAAGCCCATATGATCAGTGTCTAAAGCACTGTAATTCTCCTTCTTCTTTTTTTTTAATGAGTGTATGTTGCCCCAGTTACAGAGCTGAATATCATTTAGGGCATTATGCTACCAAAAAAGGGGGGGAGGGAGGGGAGATTAGGACAAGCAAAAGAAATGCATTACAGACCAAAGCAACTGAACTTTGCAAGGATAAAAGGGATTAAAAGATGGTCTCAGATAATGGAGGCTAAGTGGGTAGAGGATAATGTCATTTTGTCATAAATGTGCATAAGCAGAAAGTGAGAAATCATTGGAAATAATGATTCTGAGATAAAATCCATTACTCTTACCTGGAAGAAGGGTGAATTCAGTCTGAAATGCTGAAATCTGAAGACATTTTAAAAGATATCCTTTAAGAAGACAATCTGCATCGATGACATTATAAGCATCTTTCAATCATATCTGGCAAGAAGATTAATGATGAATAATCCAGGGGGGCAAGAATACTGGTTCTGTAATTCACTGCAGTATTTTTCTGGCGGAATACTTCAATCTATAAACATCACAACACAAGCCAAAAACTACATATTTCTAGCCACCCTCGGTGGCTATTAAGTTAAACAATATTTTCCAACCTTTTAAATGCTGCTTTGTTGACCGAACCTGTAAGGAGACTAAAAGGAGCAGCTGGTTTTCAGGAAGCAGCTAGAGTGTTCCTTTCCTTACTTCTGCATTGAGTTTCAATTTGACCACAGAAAATAGTAGTCGTAGAGCTTGCCACAGAATATTCAACTGGTTGAGAAAAAATAGAGGTATTTTTCCTGTTATAAAATGGCTCAGGGAACCACGTCCAACAGGCAAATTTATGAAAGTAAAAGGCAGGGCAATAACTGCTAAATAAGAACAAAAAAAAGAATATTTTATTTTATGAGATTTGTGGGGAAAAATGTGTGTCAAGAAGTCAGATGAAGAAAAGAATCATTATCATCTTCATCATAGTCATCATCATCTTCATCCTCATCATCCCACTGAAAGCAACTTATCGGTATAGTTAGCAGGAATGGGTTTCCTCAATCTCTTAGAGAACTTTTATCTTGGAATGTATGCATAGATATCTTTTAGCTATGTCTATGTAACTCCAATTAGTCTTCTTGAATTCTGGATAAAGCCAAATAATGCTTTATAGTTGTAACCAGCTAGAGGGGAAATTCAAATTATTTATTCTTTATAGTTGTAACCAACTAGAGGGGAAATTCAAATTATTTATTCAAATTTCCTTAGATGACATATTCCTCCTTCAATCCCCTTCAAGCAAATACTGATTTCCATTCTTTTATTTCTGATTATTAATGCTGCTTTGTTGACCAAACCTGTGAGGATACTAAAAAAAGGGTCTGACTCAGGAGCAGTTGGAGTATTTCTTTCTTTAATTTTGCATTGGGTTTTAATTTCAGCCACAGAATATGCTATTTGTGAAGAAACTACATTTTCTGCCACAGAAAATGTAGTTAACCAAGTAAACAGTAGTAGTAGTCAGCAAGTATATAGTGGGGAAACATATTTAATGTCATTTCTTTAAACTTGTTCCATACAAGAACAAGTTTAATCATTTGGTGTAATTCTATACATCTACAGCATAATGTCCAATCGGCCTGTCTTCCAGGTTTTTTTTAATCATTTTGCTTCTATTTACCGTACCTCATCTCAAAAATAAAAAGTCTTTAGAATTGTAGTGCCAGTTGAGTACAAAGCTTAGCACCCAAGGACTGTGGATGAAATCCAAACCTTGGAACTTGGGTTGTAGAAAAATTGAGTAGATAGAAAATGACTTTGATGTTGTCTCCTTCCCTCTCTATCATAAGAGACACATTCTATTTACTGGGACTCTGTTTTCTTCTCTTCACAACCCACCCTCATCTCCACATCCCATGTTCTCATTTTCCCCTGTCCTTCCACAGAGACTTGCAACTCAAAATAACAAATTTTAATTGCCGCCTACCCCATCTCCCCAGTGCAAAATACCTGTTACCTAAATTAATATCCTACTAATGTTGTGTAAAATAAATTGAAAGTCTGAAAAAGTAATCTCTGATGTGGTGAAATGAGTAATGAAGATAAATTCTAGGAATATTTAACTTGTAGTGAGTTACCGTTGTTTGCTTCAAATTAACCTCTAATGTAGATCACAGAAGGAAAATAATTGTAATATAAGGCACATCTCAACTGGGCTCGGTGGCTCAGCCTGTAATCCCACGCTTTGGGAGGCTGAGGTGAGTGGATTTCCTGAGCCCGCGGGTTTGAGACCCGCCTGGGCAACTTGGCAAGACCTCATCTCTGCAATAAATCAAAGAATTAGCCAGGCATGGTGGTGCGTGCCTGTAGTTCCAATCACTCTGAAGGCTGAGGCCAAAGGATAGCCAGAGCCCAGCAGGTCGAGGCTGCGGTGGCCAGGAGCTTGCCACTTTACTCCAGTCTGGGCGACAGAGTGAGTCTCCAACTCAAAAAAGAAAAAACAAAAAGGCACATCTCAGGAGCCTTTTCATTTCCCCATAGCGAAATCAGTAGGTGGCAGGGCCTGACTCATGATGACTGGGGAAAATAGACTTAGTGCAGTGTTTCCCAAGTTCAGTTCAGTGATGACAGTGATGACAGGTTAAAATAGCTCATGGTGGGAAAATTTATGCCATGGAGATCAGAAATGCTACAAATCAGGTTTTTTTTTTTTTTTTTTTTCGGAGAGTCAGTTGATAAACATTTATCAGGACATGACTGATTGAATTTAAAAAATAAAATACATTTTCACATTGTTGGTGGAATATTGTAATATTAGTAAAGAATCAGAATTTCATAGAAATTTACAGGGGCCTGGGTATCTCATCCATCTACCAAAATTTAACACGTTTGATTTATACACAAAATTTAATTTTAAGAAAATTAAATTTTATTTTTGAAAGAAAAATGTTCTAGCCAATAAAAAGTTGGAAAATGATTACTTTTTAATTCCTCTGAAAAGTGATTTTTTTATCCTATTGTTTGACTTTTTCCTGTAACTGACACATTTAAATAAGTGCCTTTTGGGAAGTTCTTATGTTTCTTTGGTTGTCTCTAGACATTTGTTAGGTCTTATACAATTTATTAATGTTCTTTTATTATATCACATTTGTAAATTCACCTATTCTTTCATGCAAACTATCCACTACTGGGAAGAAAGAGTAATTCTAGATTTGTTATCTTTATTTCATGAAAATATGCAAACATGAACAAAGACAGCGAGTTAGGAAAAGTAATGCCAGGAGGGACAGAAGAGAAATTTTAAATGATAGAAACAGGAATAGTATAAAATGACCTATTCAGGTAACAAAGATCCTATATAACAAGTGGTGGTAGTGTGGCACACTAAAGAGATCAGGAACTGGCCAGGGGGTGGTGGCTCAAGCCTATAATCCCAGCATTTTGGGAGGCTGAGGCGAGAGGATTGCCTGAGGCCAGGGTTTCAAGACCAGCCTCAGCAACTTGGTAAGACCTCATCTGTTCAATAAATCAAAAAACAAATAAATAAATAGCTGAATGTGGTAGTGCACACCTGTAGTTCCTGCTACTTGGAAAGCTGAGGAGGAAGAATTCCCGGAGTCCAAGAGGTCAACACTGGGGTGGCCATGAGTGTGCCAATGTGCTCCAGCCGTGGCAATGGAGTTAGACTCTGACTCAAAAAAGAAAAACAAAAAAAAAAATCAGGAACATTTGGAATCAGAGACATCTGGGTTTAAACACAGTGTCTTTATGTAATGACTATGTCATTCTAATCAAGTTATTTAACCTTCCTAGGTTCAATTTCCTATCTGTAAAATGGAAACAATACCCACCACACTAGTTTGTTTCTAAGATGAAATAAGATGACATGTCACAAGTGCCTAGTATTGTCATATAATAATGTAATAACAATTTTTAAATGTTTAAAAATAATTTTATTATGAATGTGGGTGTAAGTGTATAATTACATGATTCATCTATAATGTATGCATTATATATAATGTATAATTAACATTAATATTAATATAGCGATAATTCAAATATAGTTAATCTGAAGCAACAATGCTATCTGACTCAGAGACTGATACACCTTAGAAAACATTTCATAGAGCCATGGAATTTTAGAAACAAGATTTCACAACAATGAGCTAATCTAGTCAATTCATTTGACATATGAAGACTCAGGAGGTTACGAAATTAATCCATGTAAATACAAATCCAGGTTAAGTGATTTGACCTTCAGCATGTTATGTAACCTTTCTGAATTCAATTTCCTCTTTAGTATAGAGGGAATGATTCCTGCAGCACTAGCTATTTCTCAGATTAAATGAGATAATGCAAATGGGTAAGCAGCAATCACAGTCCAGGGATTTTGGAATACTGAAGTACAGTAAGACATAAAGCTATGAACTCTTCTCTCCACCTGTCCACTGACATGTAGCCAACCTCAGTGGTTCTATACATTCTGTGACTTGTGCTTAATCATTTACTTCCAGAGCATTAAGCAGTGAGAGCATTCTTCTAAATGATGATGTGGTTATTGATCTAAATATAGCTTGTGTCTCTCTGTGCATTGTTTTTCTATGCTACAGGAAAAAAAAAAAAGATGTCTGTCATCACTGTCTCAGAGACTGCTAGAGCAGGAAGAGAAGTTCCAAGTGTGTAGGAGGCAAAATAATGTGTCTGCATTTTCTGCCCCATTTCATTTTGTAGTTCATGGTCATACCATACATTTGTTTTGAAACGTATTACACACACCGTGGTGGAAAATGCAGTCAGCTATTTGGTGTTCTGAGATAGGAAATGACTGTGACTAACAACAAAGTCCTGAATAAATAGTATCCACATTGCCTGAGAAGCACTTCTGTCATCAGTTCAACTGCTCTCTGCCTATCTCTGAGCTGCAGGCAGTGGATTGAGAGAGCAGAACACTGTCTGGAATGAGAGTCTAATGCAGATAGGACTGTTTCATGGACAAAGATTGCGAAAGCATATCTTCTGCTTGCCTAAACCTTCAGAATCTCCGAAAATCCTCAGAATCTCTGAGATATTTCATGAACATGCCTAGATCACATGACTAAGAATTCAACGATCATGTTAAATCTAACATATAGAAAACTGGATGCAAGTGAATCAAATCATGCAGTCTAATCGCTTATTCCTACTCATGCTGGTGGAATTTCTGCTTAATATTCTCTTTAGAATACATTAACAATATTAATATTAGTAATAGTAAACTTGAATTCAGAATGAAAACATAATAGTTCCCAACTCTCTCAATGCTGTTTAGCTCCCCAAAATGATCTCACTTCTTATGTCTCTACCACAACTAATTTGTATTCAGCTTACTTACCATTGCATGTAACTGGTTAGTTGAATGTGTTATGCTATATCTATACAAATAGAATACATAAATTTGCATACATTTAATTTTTCACGTATGATCTATTAATAGATTGAAATTTTGTTCACTGGCAATTTAAGTGTTTATTTTAAGAAAACAATTAAGACATAAAAGTAAACTAACTTTCATATTCTAGATATCAATTCTTTAGTCTCAATAGTCAAGCATTTTGTTGCAATAATAACCTAATGGAAGACTCTAGTTGTCTTTGGGAACTCATCCTTACCTATTTTTAAAAGTCATTTGCAGATTACCATTTATAAATTGAACCAAATTCTTTTTGTTCTACTCTTATTTCCTACCTCACCATATCTTGGCATAACATATTTAATAGCTTTTCTATCTGCTATTTGAAGTTGGATTT
Organism: Carlito syrichta; assembly: GCF_000164805.1. NCBI lineage: Eukaryota > Metazoa > Chordata > Mammalia > Primates > Tarsiidae > Carlito > Carlito syrichta. The sequence goes on along the minus strand of NW_007245769.1, from coordinate 1,575,256 downwards.
TCTTTATTCATTTTAAAATTACCTCGCCCACATGTCAAAAGGTGCTCCTTATTCTAGTAGTTCAGGATTTAATGAACAAATCCATGTTCACCATATCTGTACCATGTGTGATTAAATAAATGTCAATCATGTCTTCTTTTAGTGTCTGCTACTCAAAAGTCTTTTTGTCAGCTTCTAGCCCTTTTAGTCTGTTGTCATAGCAGCCCTAACCCCTCCTCCACTCTATTTATCACTCTAGTTAAATTTTCCTCAACATTTTGAACTTCACTCTTAGTTTCACAGGTAACAAGGACTATGTACAATAACCCATGCAAAAAACAGTATCATTAAAGTCTTCATAGCACCTTAAATAGTGATAATGATACTACATAATAATAATAGTAATGAAAGTTGGTATTTGGTACGTAGTAAACAACCAGTAAATGGAAGATATTATCATCTCTTATTAGTTATCATTGATTAGGTCCTAGTTTTCTCCAGACATTTCAAATGAGGCATTTCATTTAATCAGGCACTTCATTTATAGCATCTCATTTAATCTTTTCATCACTCTCCTAGAACAGATACTGTTTAAAGAGATGATGCTTGAGTCACATAGCTAGTAAGTGTCAAGGTTCAAGCCTGGTCCTTCCGATGCTTAAATTGCAAGCAATTCTCTTTTTTATGAATGCAACATTACTGTACCAGTACTGATATCAATAATCAATCAGGTATTACTAATCATCTCCCATGTTTGATATTGTATGGCTTACAAAAAGAATGGTATTTTCTCTGCTCTTAGGGAAAATAGAGCCTATTGGGGCAATGGAATAAGCAGGTACAAAATACTATCACACTAACAGAAACTCTGGTCTCATAAGTGCTGTGGCAATTACCAAGAAATGTGAAGTGGCTCTTGTCAAAATGCTTTAAATAATGTCAGATTCAATAATGTGGACTTCAGAGACAAAAAAAAAATGTTCTTTCAATGAAGCAAAAGGTAGAATAACTTGATAAATACATTCATAAATACATATCTTAATATCTTAATTCTATATTACTTAAAACAGAAGAGTTTTTAGGATATTTTAAATGACAATTATGTAATTAGAAAAAAGAAAAATTAACCCTTGTTGAGATTTCTTATGTTTCTAACATCTTATCTGGCTTTAATGGCAACACCATCCATGACATGAGTTCACCCAATCTCTGCCACCACGTAGAAACCTCAAGTGCATCCATTTTTCAGTCTTTGAGAGAATGATTTCTGTGTTAGCTGGCATTTAGCAAAAGGAGTGCTAAAGATTTTTTTTTTTTTTTGAGTTGGAGTCTCACGCTGCTGCCAAGGCTGGAGTGCAGTGGCACTCTCATGGCCACTGTAGTATCAACCTGCTGGACTCAGGTGATCCTTCCACCTCAGCCTTCCAAGTAGCTGGAACTATAGGCATGTGCCACCATGCCTGGTTAATTTTTTTTTTTTTTTTTTTGATTTATTGTAGAGACGAGTTCTCACCAAATTGCCCAAGTTAGTCTCTAACCTCTGAGCTTAGGCAATCCTCTCTCCTTGGTCTCCCAAACTGCTGAGATTATAGACATTTATGAAGATATAATCATGACTATCATACTGATAAACAATGAACACATATCAAAAAAAATTTTTTTTTTTTTGAGTCAGAGTCTCACTCTGTCACCCATGCCAGAGTGCAGTGGCAAGCTCAACCTGCTGGGCTCAGGTGATCCTTCCGCCTCAGCCTTCCAAGTAGCTGGAATTACAGGCACACGCCACCATGCCTGGCTAATTTTTTGATTTATTGTAGAGATGAGATCTCTCCAAGTTGCCCAGGCTGATCTCAAACCCGTGGGCTCAGGCAATCCTCTAACCTCGGTCTCCCAAAGTGCTGGGATTATAGATGTGAGCCCTGGCCTTATGTCAAAGATTTTAGCATGCTAGTTTTGTTTTGGTTTTGGCTTTGGTTGTTTGTAGGGATGAGGTCTCACTATTTTGCCCATGCTTTTCTTGAACTCCTGGGTTCAGGAAATGCCCTCGCCTAGACCTCTCAAAGTGCTGGAATTACAGGCATGGGTCAATGCGCTCAGCCTATCTCATTAGTTAATGAGATAACCAGTGAGGTGGTATGACTGGTTCAAGGAAAACGCAAAGAACCACACACTATATATTCAAATACGAAATATTGGATACATTTACAAATTTATGCAAAATAAGTTTATCTATAGGGCAAAAATCAATTGCATTCCACACAACTGATTTTCATGTCTGTGAACAAGAATAATTTGCATTATTATTAATTTTCTACAACTTACAGAGCTGTGAAATAGCTCAAAGAAAATGAAAGGTTGAGGTAACCCACAAGTGTGTGCTAGGCAAAATACTCAGTAATCTTGTTTGGGGGGGTCCTTTGAAATGTGTTTACATTTTTCTTGTACGGAGAGATGGGGAAGGACTTCTACATGTTCAACATAGCCTAGATATTAAGATTGTCCTTAATGTGTTATAAAACTAGTACAAACCAAACTGAGGTTCACCTGTGAATATTTTAATTCCATCAGAAACAAGTTAATTTATAAAGGACAGGAGAATTGGAAAAGAAAATGTGGCTTAAGACTGTTGTATGAGTAGGATGGTTTAGGTCCCCTTCCATTAAGAGAATGGAAGAAAGCCAATGAGTCTGAGTCTCTGTGGCTGCAATGAAAAGCAAGTCAAGGCAGCAAGTAAGGGTCAGATCATTCCCCAGCTCTCCGTGAGAAGACTCTTCTAGCAGTGTCAAGAATATTTTCTATGTAAGATCTATAAAGGGTTATTCCCTAGTGGCAGAGGTTGGATGAATTCATGTTTTAAGTAAAGTAGCATTTGAAGGGATAGTGTTTCTAAGAGTTTCACATTATAAAAAGGATGGATACTCTCCAGTTCTCTTGAAGAAAAATCTGTGATACACTATTCCAGCTATCTTTTTTGAGCAGTTATTTTATCCTCATGAGCAAATATTCTTATTAGACTCTTAAAATATGATTTTAATTACTGTTTCTGCCAGTGTCGTGGGAATGCTTTAAGTTCTTGGAACAAGATGACATTTGCTAAAATTGATATAATATCACCCATCATATTTTTATTTTGTTGTTTTTAATTGCTGTGTCTTTCAGCACAATTCTGAAAATAGCAAAAGGCTTAGAGTTTTGGACATGAACACTGATACCTAAGTTTTTATTTTTCACTTTTGATTTAAGGCAGCAAAGCTTAAGCTACTTCTGCCCGAGTTGTTTTGTTTTTCAATATTCTCTGTTTCCACATGAGTGCACACTCATAACCCACCATCATGCCTTTGTATTTCAAATACTCAGCAAGAACTTTTTTCCTCTACAGATGTACATTATGTTTTGCTTTATTTTTCTCAAGACTTCAGTCCAAAGAAGAGTTTTAAAGTCATGCAATTAAACATGCTCTGACTCATTACTTGAGCAGACCTATGCCTTTGGGAGTTAGGAGAGGCAGAAGCCTAAGGAAACCTTCTAATAGAGTTGCCACATTTTGAGTTTCCACCAGCTTGAGCTATGTTCTCTCATTTCACAAATGTCCTTAAGTATTTACCTTGTCCTCTGATCCTTTGCTACTTTGGAATGATGAATAATCTTCCTCATTTGAGGTTCACTGAAGCTTTAACATTTTCTGACTTTTCTTCCAAGAAAACATACTTGACCTTGTTTCTGTTACAACAGCATCTGGCATTGTGATTGGTTGCCTTTTGATAGACTAGGTAAATAAAGGGCCATAAAAATTTAATTATGTATTTCCCAGAATTTTAAATTTGATCAGCAAGTTATATATTTTTTTTAAAATGATAAGAAAAGAAACCGTAGTACAGGTAGAGGATTGTATACTTTTAATTGTGTCAAATTGGGACATAAAATAAAATCAACCCTAAATTATGCAGTGCCCATAGTGTCATAATACGAAGGACAATTAAACACATGGAAGAAGAAATAATCTAACTTCAAACTGAAAAACAACCAAAAGCATTTAGTTGTTTAGATAAAAATTTATTTGAGTAAAAATCTTACTATTTCCTAATTTACTCTGGTTAATGTATTACACCCACCTACTTTGCATTTGTATTTCAATAGTTGCTCTTTAAGTTATTTACATCAAGAACATCTTCTGGCAAAGGAAGAGTGAGGGTGACATGTGCAGAAAGAATAACTGTGGGCTCCCTTAAGTCAAGTTAGTAAGACTAGTCCTGGTAGGGAGAAATAACTGAGACACTTTCTTACACTTTCTCACTTAGGAGCATGTGGAGGCAAAAAAGAGTGGATGAATATGGCCAGGGATTCTAGGAGTCCAGTTACAGGAAGCAGACTCCAAAAAACTTGCCTGGGTACCTTATTTCTCTTCTGGGGACTGCAAGGCTATGAGTATTCCACGTTGAGAAACACAATCATTCTAGCATTTGTATATGATGAGTAGCTTCTTTGTGCTATATAGTTAAATTTAAAAGACAAAAAAAAAAAAAATCCCCTGCAACAGTGATTCTTAAACTTTAGCACACTTGTTAGACCATTAATGCTGACCCGCACTACAGAGTTGCTGATATACTAGGTCTAGGTTAGGTCCTGATAATTTGCATTTTTAGCAAATGATAGGTGATGTTGATGCTATGGATTATGGCACCACACTTTGGGAACACTGTTCTCTTATTGAGTGTTTTATTCTTGTACAAGTCCAGAGCTTTATGTATTCTTTGATACAAATTTGTGAAAGTATATTACCTACAGTGAAGAAATATAAGTGAATTAAGATTAACAGTTGTCTTTGGGATGTTATAGCATCCTAAACAGGGTGATTAAAACAGCAGAAATGTATTTCTCACAGTTCTGGAAACTGGGGAGTCCTAGATCAGAATGCAGGCAGTTTCAGTGTCTGGTGAAAGTCCTTTTCCTGGTTTACAGGCAGCTGTCCTCTCATTGCATTGTCACATGGTAGAGAGAGAGATCATCTCTCTTCTGTCTCTTGATATAAATACAGGAATTCTGTTCATGAGGGCTCCACACTCATCAGCTCATCACAACCAAAAGGCCCCACCTCCAAATACCATTACAGTGGGGATTAGGACTTTAGCATATGACTTTTGGGGACCAAAAACATTTAGTTCCTAGTAACAAAGTAAAATTAATTTCTTAAAAATATATATCCTAGTAATACACACTTTTTCTAAACAATGTTTATATTTCCAGATTGTTTCTGATATAGTTGCCGATGCAGTTCTAGTTCATTTTATAACTTGGTTAGACTTCTCTTAGACTTAGGAATAAGAATTTCTTGCATGATTAGAATCCTCACTGGAAGAGACTGCTAGTAGATTAACAAAACAACTGACTTGGATGAATTTAATATATGTAAAAACCAATTAAGTTCATGTAAAATTATAGGAACATCATTCATTTCCCAATCAGATCCTGACACTTTGGGTAAGCTGGGTACCTGCCTTGTACATGTCCACCTAGTTCATTGGCTAAAAGTAATAATAATCAAAACACTTAAGGTTTTCAAGAATTAATGACGAGTTGGGAGTTACTTCTTATTTGTTCCTAAATCTATTATCTCCCTCAATCAGTCAGTAACTCTTAGAAAATATAGATATAAAATTAGTAAAAGAAGATAATTAGAAGACATAAGACTATATATAATCTTTTGAGGGAATAACACTTTAATTTTTAACAAAGTATTTTACTATAATAAAAGTCAGTCCAGAGGCTCAATCCATTTCTCAGGATTTCAGCCTGTTTATAATTAAGCAACAGTGACCTGCAGGTTAGTCTTCCCTTGGCTGTTAACAACCAGCTGGAGAAGCTGAGGGCTATTTTTGCAATTATAATCTGTGCAGATTGAAAAACATTAAGATAAATAAAGGGTTCACCTTATTAACAGGCAACTCATTTCCACACTTGAATACATATCAATAGGGGTTCCAAGTTCAATCTCCCTCACTGACCTCTACTAACTTTTTAAAGACAGCCTGTAGGGAGGTGGCACCTCTCTACACTTTCTACTGAGCTTTGCAATCCACTTTCAAGAGGCTGGGGGTGGGTGGTGACTGTTGAAATAATAGCATAAGACCAAAAGCTTTCAAATCCATTTTGAAAGAAAGCATGTTCCAAAAAAAGACAAAATGCATTTCTGGCAATAAGAAAAACCCCACTTCTTTATATTTATAGCTTTGACAGTCAGTTATGGTGCTCAGTTTGTAGCCAGCAATCTAGGTATTAGTGAAATGGCTCAGGCTACGACCTTCAATGGATCAAAATTAGTTCACAATTACTAAATACTCATGGGAGCATGCCATTTGTCAGAATTAAGAAATAGACTCAGCTTTGAAGCAATGCAATGTCCAATTCTCCCTGATGAACCATTGAAAAAGTGAGATAATGACATTTATTGTTTAATTACCTGACATGTTTTTAGAGGTGATGATTTGAAATTAGAATAAGAAGATCCATTATTTGGATAAAGTTGAATAAGGAGGGTGCAAAAGAGATTTAATAGATGCAAAATGCAAAAGGAGCACATGTCTATATCTTCACAATTATTGTAAAAAGAAAGAAAAGTGACTAGCTTTTCTGGGAAATAAAACAAAACTGTGAAATTGAGAGTGGGGGGAAAAGTCAGAACTGATCAGAAATCAACTGAATCAGTTTGGTATTATGAGACTGAGGTTTCGTTTTTGTCCCTTCTGGCCTCATTCCGTACTTCAATATGTCATGTCAATTCTTTGTATCTAAGTGGTCTTCAATAGAGAGGAACTGGATATATGTACTGTACAACATTTTTCCAGTAGGTTTCTGGATGACATGGACTCATCACTTAACCTATTTTGACATTAACTTCAGTATCTGTCCATGAAAGAAAGAGGACTAGATAATTTTCAAATTTCCTTTTCCTTTTTTAGATTGGAATATATACTTCATTTGGAAAGTAAATTGGAGAGAAAAAGAGAGGAGATTCACCTCCCCAAGGTAGGGAAGAAGGTCAAAGCTAGGAAACATAGCAGCCACAGTTCAAAGAGCCATGTGGACACATCGGAGTTTAACAAAGCAATGGCCTCAAGTTTCTACCATGCTGTCACAGATCCTGTCTCAATAACTCCCTTGTGGTAGATCAACTTTAAGACATGTAGTGAGAACTGAGAGCTTGAAAGACAATGGCACAACAAGTATAAAATGTGGCTCCAATTAAAAGGCCATTTTTAGAAAGTGCCAAGTAGATAGCTTAAAAAAAAAATCTACTTTAACTTTCTGGGATTGAGTGTAGAAGTTGAGAGTGATCTTCATTGTTCTCCCAGCACTACTTCTAATCTTAGTTCAGAGTCCATTCGCCTAACTATCCAAAGCCACCTATTGTATTCCACCTGGGGCCTGATGTCCAGTGTTGCTAATATGCCAATTTCTGCATCTGCCGTAATTCTTCCATCTCTTCCAAACCAATACTATGCTTGTAACATTTCACTCTGTACCTGGTAAGAACTACAGATTCTAAGAAGCAAATAAATATTGACTTTATTCCTGTTAAACTTTCTAAGAAAATATAATTTTCATAAAGGGCTTTTAAAAGCAGTGTCTTAATTATAAGGAATTACAATGGCATTAAATGATGAGAATATTAATTAGCAATACAAAATAGTGCAGAAATGGTTTGGAGAGTGGAGCAGGGTGTCCTGTGTGTCGCCCTTCAGTTGCCAAAGTTTAAGAGACCAACAACTCTATATTCCATGTCAGACCTAACTCATATCACACAATACTTAAATTACCTAGCAAAAAAAAGTATAAAATATGGGCACTGGAGTAAGACCATGCAGGTTTGGAATCTCACCTTCACCTACTAATAGTTGTATGACTTTGAATTACAAATAGTTATAATCTCTCATCTGTGTAATATTTTATTGTTTCCTCATCTGCAAAATGGGAGTAATAATAGTTTCTACCTCTTAATATTTGAGGGAGAATTAAATGACTATATATATATATATATATATATATATATATATATATATATTACACACACACATACACACACACACAAATATATATCGGTACAGTGATAGTTACTTCAACCCTGGTAGTTATTAATATAATTAATAATTCAGTCAAATATATAATAGAAATGTTAGAATTAATTTTCAATTGAAATAAAATGTTATGAAGGAAGATTTTCTCTGTGAAGTACTTGACCCCAATTTTATTTTTCCTCCTGGTGGAAAAAGCCAGCTGACTGAGCATTGTCATGGTCAACTATGGGTAGTCTTCAGTGGAAGCAAAATGGCATTTATTCTTTAATAGAGAGCAGAAATGTCCTCTTATATCTGAGCCACTGGGACATCAACTAATTAAAATATGACCTAATCCAAACATAATGAAATAAGGAGGATAAATTATCTTTAAAATTTGTACTGAAAATGTCACTTTTTAAATACATGATTGGAAAACAAATAAAATTCTCGGTTGCATATGTCAGTTGATAAGAAGTAAAGAGATACAGTATTGAAAAATAAGAAAAAAGTAGGCATGAAAAGACCTGCAAAAAAAAGTTTCCAACACTTAAATCCAAGTATAAATAGTAAGAAATAATTTCTAGAACAGCAACAGCAAAACAGATATATAAGATAAGTCATTACAGGCTAAAATGCACATAAAGAAAATTTAATGTTCTTCAATATGGAGGAAGTTGTGAAATATGCCATTGATACAATGCATACAATCTTATTTTGAGCCTCCCATACCAAGGAATATTTAATTTGATGTTTACTGGATTATTTACAACCAGTTTTATTAATACACTGGGATAAATATCTCAAAGAGATCAGTAAGTTATATTGTCCCCAAAATTCTTTTCCATGGCTCCCTGTCTTGTCTTTTGATTTTGTGAATAGAATAACCAGCCTTGCAAATGATCTCTGAATATGTGCCAGTTTAGGCCCCACAGAAGTTTAGCAAATTAGCTTCTTTTGATTTGTTGCAAATTGCCATGGAAGAGAAAAAAACAAGGCATGTTTGCACCCAGAGAGTGGAATTTCTGTTTAATCATCTTGCCCCTGTGGATTGAACTTGAAATAGGAGAAATATGTTTTCTTAGTTCTCTGGCTCCCATAGGCCATGGGTTTAATGTCAAAACTGCCTGTCCATTCGTTGAACTCACACGGTTATCCAAACAGACCACTCTTAGAATCTCATTGTTCAACTCTTTATTTTACATTTAGCAACCTGGGGGAAAGAATGAGTGATAGAATAAAGCTATAAAATTAAGGGCAGGATAGAAAGTACTGTAACTCCTGAGGGAAAGAAATGAGCAGTCTATTCATCAAATCTGACAAATATGTATAAGTGTTAAGAGAAGATAAAAATATGAAATCACTTGAGGGTTAAGTGATGTAGATAATTTTGCCTAAACCTATCCAGTAGCTTCAGCAATTACATGCTTTCTCTTGCTCAGCTCAGTAGTGGTTACAGACAAAATCAACAGTTTTTTGAATGGAAGTACTTATACAAGCTCTGTCTTAAAATAAAAATGGTGACTTGTGCAACCTTGCTTAACACTGTAGCTCATTAGACTTACCTTGTATAGCTTTCCTTCACCATCTAGCCAGATTTTAAAGGATAAAGTCACGGATCCTCCAGATCTCTGTGGTCAATTCTCTCCCTGAGCCAAATGCTGAGGGGTTATTTGTTTGCTGTTTATGTGTGTGTGCACATGCCATCCTCTGTTCTATCAAGGTTTTTTGCCTTAAAGTTTTATTATTTCTATGGCTTTCTGTCCATTATTTTCCCTTAGGTAAAGTCCAACTCAGAATAATAAAAATGGTTGTCTTCTCTTTTTGTGTAAGGCTTGTGTAAAGAGGTAAATAATTAATCAAACTGTATTTGAGGGGCTTACTTTTTTTCCTATACTCTCTCTGAGGTTCAAACAACTGGGATAGGTTAGAAAACAGGATCAAACATAGAATATGTACAAGGCCATAAGGTTTTCTGTTGTCAGGGTAGTTGCTATGTGGTAAAAAAAAAAAAAAAGCAAGAGAGAGAGATAATGACTCTTCTACTATTAGACAAAAAGAGAGAGCGACAGAAAGAGAAAGATGGAAAAGACATTCACACAGAGCCAAAAGGATTTTCTGTGCCATGATTGAAGCCCCTTGCAAGCATCCAAACTGGACTTTGTAAAGGCACTTTCCTGTCCTATTGTGCGTTGGTTTTGATTTGCCTCTCTCCATTTTCTGATGGAGAGAAGCATGTCTGTTCTTGAGGACTCTTGAAGAGAAACTGAAAGACTGTTCTCATTTTTGCCTGAAAGATGAGTTTTAAATGAAGTCCTCCAGAAGGCTAGTTCCTGTCTTCTGCTCAGATTCTTCTGAGCTAACCACTTTCTGTGATGAGAACATTAGCTATAATACAATACTAGCCTTGAAAATGCACCTGCACCCATTTAAAGGTAGTGTCTGTCACAGAGCAGCTTGTTCTGTGACCAGTGAATCACATAGACTAAAGCACACTAAAGATAGTCTTTTGGATTCTAACAATAGACATACATATAATCAATGTCACCAAAGTCTGCTGATTATTCTGGGTTTTTCTTATTTTTTTAAATCTTCACTCGAAGGTAGTCTGTCCCAGTTTAAGCTGCCTGATAATCTATACTTTTCTGAAATTCTCTTTTTATTTCTCAACATTCCTTTCTATTATTTGACTATCTTTGGTGAAAAACAGTTCTAGCTAATTATCCATACTTTAATGTTGTTCTTATAAGCACAGGGGGAAAAAATCAACAAACAACCAAGGAAGTGGTATAGAAATGGGGGGGGGGCAATGGGTAATTTTTTTCATGTTTCAATCACAATGTAAATTTGGCTCCATGAAAATGACATTAAGACAGCACTTCTAAAATTGAATGCGCATCAAAATTACTTGGAGAGCTTTTAAAAACATAGAATGCTGGACCCCACCCCCAGAGGGTTTTTTTTTTAAGTCCAGAATAGAGTCCAAAAGTTTGCATTTGTAGCAAGTTCTGAGGAGATGCTATTGCTGAGAAGCCCTGAAGTAGAGAAAAAAAATTGTCAGTTGGAAATTCTACCTGAGGACTAGATGCTCTACCAAAAGCGGCTTTTGCTCCCTTTGGAACTGAACAGCTTGGATGGAGCTGGAAAAGGATTTATGTGAGTAGAAATTTCTTTCGGGGCAAAATGGCAACTCTCCTGCCAAAAGGCTGGATGTATCCATTACTTCACTTTTAATTAGTTCCAAAGATGTGTTATGAAATTTTTAGCTAATTTTTTTCCCAGATATCACTTAGAATTTTACATGATTTCTGTTCTTATTACTGCCACCTGCTGCCGACAGGTTCCAGGTGCTTTGGAAGGCAAGATCAAGCAATCTAGCCTCAATTAATGTTAAGGAATTATTAATGAATTATGCAGACAAGGTTTGAGACAATACCCATAAGTTAAAAAATAAATAAACGGGCTATTTGTGAATTAAAAACCTTATGTCTAAATGGATGGTGATTAACAAATGAGATGAATATTAAAATATTCAGAAGATTGTAAGTCTGTCTTTAGCTTCATTTTTTTTAAATGGATAATTTATTTTTAAAATTTAAAAAAATATATTCTCTTATTTGTGTCAGTCTGATTGTTAACTACTAAACACTGTTTTCTCTCAGGTTGTACAAAATTCTCTTAGCCACCTGTGGGGGCAAAACAACCTATCATCTCTTTTTCAGTTTTTTGGTACAAAATGGCAGTTTTGACCTCATTCTCTCAGGCAGGACTTGTGTCTCCAGTTACTAAAAAGCTATCCCAAAGAACTCATTTTATCATCATCTCATTGGATTAGGATAGTTTTCAGCCAACTTCAGTAGTATTAGTTATTCTCTGGCACCGATTTCTTAAAATAATGTTACTGATAAAACATAAACAGTATGTAAAAAAACAGAAGAACTGGAGAACTGAAGTAACTATTTTCTGCCATTTGGTTATGCTCTTGACTTTATTGAGTCGTAGTGATAAATATGCGTACTATTTTGTGTGTGAATTTTTTTCACTTAAGCTGACTGATTTAAGCTAACATTTTCATACATATATATAGGTTAAATGAACTGTATTAGCCTGCTCAGGCTTCCATTAAAAAAATACCATAGACTGAGTGGCTTCAATGACAGAACTTTATTTTCTCAGTTTTAGAAACTGGAAATTCAAGATCAAAAAGTCAGCAGGGTCGAATTCTGCTAAGGTCTCCTCTGGCTTGTAGACAGCTGCCTTTTTGCTGTGTCCTCACATGACCCTTTCTCTGTGCACATTCAGTGAGAAAGAGAGAGATCTCTGGTGTCCCTTCCTCTTAAAAATATACCAGTCTTTTCAGATCAGGTTTCACTCTTTTGACCTCATTTAACCTTAATTACCTTCTTAAAGGCCCTGTCTCCAAATACCGTCACAATAGAGGTTACAGCTTCAACAAATGAGTTTTGAGGAGACAGGTTCAGTCCAGAACACTAACTTAAGAAATTTTTATTCATATTATGGAAGCAGTGCATGCTACTTATAGAAAATTCCAAAACTTCTGAAAAAGTATGAAAAAGCAAATTAGAATAATCTGTAGTACCATCACCCAGAGGTTATCACTGTTGATATATTATTCTGTTCCTCCAAGATTTTCCAAGCATATTCACTTTTTATACAATTGAAATCATTTTGACTAAATATGGGTATTCCATCCTATGTTTTACCGTGATATATTATTTATCTTGATTATGAAATTTTTAGGTGTTAAGAAAGTTTTTTTGCTATTACACTTAGTGCTGCAATGAACATCTTTTGCATTTCATTATTTCGTTAGAATAGATTCTGAAATTACTTGGGCAAAATTATGAAAACACTATTTTTCTTACACTAGCAATATATAAAATTGTCTACCATACTGAAACCTGACCATTGTGTGGTAGTTTTATAAAATATCAACAAAACAAATATATTTAAAAATCTGATATCATTAATGTTACATTAATTTAACTGAGGTAGAGATATTTTTTTTCTGATTTCAGGGTTCCTTTTTTTGTTTGTTTTGTTTTATTTCTTCCTTTTCTAATTTTATTCAAAAGTTTTATGCTCTGGAGGGAATTCAGCTTGAAAGCTTCTTTTTAATGTAATCTATATTTGCTAATCTTTCTCTAGAAATGTTTTGTTAACTGAATTTCTAGGTAAGAGAACTTAAAGGAAAAATATTATAGTCATGCCAGAAATTATCCTTCTCACTCCCAGGTGCCAGCATATGTGCACATGGACATACATAAAATCACACCTGAGAGACTTCTCATCAGACTTGTGTGGCATTCCTGTCATTTGTATTTTCTCCCTCAGGATATCATTCCTGCCTTGTTTTTCATTTTCGCCCTATATGTAGTATGAAATATATAATCTTTATTTTATACTGCATATATCAGATTCTATACTTCTTATTTTTATAAGATTAATATGTATTATTTGTCAATGTTTTATATTTTATCTATCATTTTAATATGTTAGCAAAATTATAATAAAGCATCCACAAAAATTATTGCCCTTACAATAGATAGTGTATGTAAAATTCTAGAAAATAAAAGTCATCTCTTGCATACCCACTTTTTTCCCTGCCATCATCTTCTCCCAAAGCATCATCTATTATCCATTATTTATTCTTTTCTTTTCTTGCTTTATATGAACGCTGGTTAATGAAATACTCAGACTTCAATAGTGGACAATTTATTAGATTTGAAAGACTTGTGAAAATACATCTCATTGAGGAAAGGCTATTTTTCCCACTTTTCAATCCCATAATTAATGTCAGCTTTAACCAATCAGTGGATAACAAAATTAGTTTTAATTAAATATAAAAGAAAAAAAGACAAACATCATAAATAAAACATCTTGACTAAAGTGTTTTTGACATGAAGAAGAGAAAATCTACTGATCAAAGAATTTTGTTTTGTGACCATAGTATCCAGTCTATGGTCATGATTCCCAATCTATATACCAAGGAGCCCTGGAGCACTTAGCAAACTCAAGAGATGCTCTGGGATACTTTAATTTTTAAGGGAAACATAGTGATACTACATGACTGTCAGACACAACGCAAGCTATGACCTCCAGGTAGTTCACAGTTTCAACATTAGATTGGGCTGCATTCTTTTTGATGACATCTTATCTTTTTGAAGCCAGGTTTTTGGCATTTTCTATAATAAAAAGTATAGGCTGCATGAATATGTCTAGGAATAAAGTGACCTGCCCAATCAAATTCCAATGATTGAGACACTGTTCAGTGTCAGATACACAAATTTAATAATTTTTCAATGTAATTGTGGTTGTGTAAAAGTAAGATAAAAATAATTTTTCTTATAATTTATTTCTATTGCTTTTCAAATGGGTTCTAAGCTGATTAAGTTATTTGTACTTCTACTTAATACACAGGACTGCATTGTACCTCTTTTCACCTAGGAGTACTGTGGACAGATTGCTGGGGTATTAATATCTGTATGAAAAGAGAACGTTTTAGAGCCTCTGGACAGTGTACTGCAGTTTCTTCCCAAACACACTGTTCAGATTAATTTTTTTTTCAAATTTAGGATCAAGTGATAATAAATATACTTTTTTTTTTACTGAAACACAAATATCACTGTACTTAATGAAGTGTGCTTTCTAACAATGAGATTAACTGTCTTTATATTCCGAAGCAATAACTAAGCATTATCAAATGTGTGTGCTCATGTGACAGGTTTAGTGATCACTCAGTCAGTCAATCCCATACTTTCTAAATAAAATAGTAAAAGAACAGGGACACTATATAATAAGCAAAAAGAAAATGTGCCCCCACGGACAACTAACTTGAATTTTTTAGGGTACTTGAAAGGAATGTTTCTTCAAAGGAAAGGGAGGAGAGTGATTATTTTCTGAAAGTGGGACAATCATTCTTTTCTTCTGTGATAAGTGATACCACCTGGATATCTCCACAGATACGATATTTCCTATGGATACTAACAGAGGACTGTGTTCATTTTTTAAGTACTTGCAGGCACCATTTTTTAAGTACCAGTTAGTTTATACCAAGATTATTCCATTCTTGAAAAAAACCATGAAGGCACCATGTAACAAATTTTTCTTACTTTAATATTGATCATTGTCTATAAGAAACGTTTTCACTGTTTTGTGTACTATGTTCGTTTTCTTTGAGTGTCTTTATTTTTACATTCAATATAAATCCATCATGTAGTGTTCTTGTATGAAACAAGGAATACAAGATATTTCCAAAATTGAAAACTGAATAGTAAGTTCATATCCTAACCTTAGAGAGGTTTTGCTTCCTTCTATTAAATGTATATTCTAAAGAAATCACCTTTTTATTGTTGTATAGTCACATTCCAAACTTTTTATCACTGTGACCTATTTGACAAGTGGATTATAAAAACTTCAGTAAATATAGAGCTTCTCAATGCTATTTTTGTTTGTTTGTTTGTTTTGAGACAGGGTTTTACTCTTTCAGCTAGGCTAGAGTGCAATGGCATGATCATGGCTCACTGCAGCCTCAAATTCCTAGGCTCAAGTGATCCTCCTGCCTCAACCTCCCGAGTAGCTGGGACTACAGGCATACACTGCCATGCTCAACTAATTTTTCTATTTTTTGTGGAGACAAGGACTTGTTTTGTTGCCCAGGTTAGTCTTGAACTCCTGGTATCAGTCTCCCAAAGAATCGGGATTACAGACGTAAACTACCATGCCCAAATTCAGTGCTCTTTTAAAACAACATTTTGCTGAGCAAATTGTTGTACAGTCTATAAAATCCTGTATTTTTGTTAAAGATTTTGAACAAATAAAAATTTGTGGGCTTTTTGTGAAAATAAGGTCACCCTATCATTAAATTAGCATTAAGAATACAGAATATAAGTCTATTATGATGTATTTTTCACAAAAGTGAGATGACGCCTCATGAAAATTCATTTTTTTACTTAACAATGGCTTAAGTAAATATTTTACTCTGAACATTTTACTCTGTAATGAAGTATTCTTTAACACTTCTTTAAAATATCTCCTTAGTATTCTCTCAAATGGATGTATCATCACTTATTTTACCTAAAATTTGTGGAGGGATATTGAGTTTCTCTCCATTTATTGTTACTATGATCAATTCCACAATGAACATCAAAGGAGTGCATTTTGTATTAATTCATGATACTTTTTCAGACAGTTCTGAAAAGTAGAACCGTTATGTCAAACAGGAGTAAATTTCTTTAACAAATTGGATAAATATTAACAAATTGACCTCTAGCAAAGTGAAAGCTATTCAGTTAATCTTCCTTCATCAATACAGTATTATCAATCCACTGTGGAGAAGAATATATTTTTGGTATATAATCTGTTTTTTAAAACTTGCTTTTTGGTGGGCGCAATGGCTCAGCCTGTAAGTCCAGCACTTTGGTAGACCAAGACAAGAGGATTGCCTGAGTCCGCAGGTTTGAGACAACCTGGGCAACTTGGTGAGACCTCATCTCTATAATAAATCACAAAAACTAACCAGACGTGGTGGCGTGCATCTGTAGTTTCAGTTCCTTGGAAGGCTGAGGCAGAAGGATTGTCTAAGCCCAGCAATTCAAGGTTACGGTGGCCATGAGCGTATCACTGCACTCCAGCCTGGGCGACAACAGTGAGACTCCAACTCAAATCAAAAAACTTGCTTCTTTAATGTATATTTATGTATAGGTATATCATTTTTATAGTTTTCAAAAAACGTAATCTATGTTTTTCTCTAATTGTCAAAATCAGTGGAAAGTGCATTCAAATAGATTTTTCTATTTATAACATTCGATTTGTGTTCCTCTCATAATCTACTTCTGGTCATTATTGACATAATTAGAGTTTGAAAACAAAATTATTATTTTAAAAATCATATTTTTGTTTTATAGTGTTCCAAAAATATTTTTGACATTGGCAATTATGTCTATAGCTGTATTTATAGTACACATTTAGAATTACAGTTATAATTTCATGTACCTGGTTCCACAGCTGTGAGTTCAATAAACCATTGATTGAAAATATTTGTGGAAAAAACTGATGGTTGCATCTGTATTAAATATATATAGACTTTTTCCTTGTCACTACTCCCTAAGTATAACAACTATTTATATTGTATTGGGTATTATAAGTAACTTAGTGGTGATTTAAAGTATACAGGAGAATGTGCATAGATTATATGAAATTACTACACCATTTTATTTAAGGTACTTGATCATCAATAGATTTTGATATCTGAGTTGGGGAGGGAAGGTCCTGGAGCCAATTAACCATGGATTCCAAAGAAGGATTGTATTTCAGTGTCTAAGTGCTTGCAAGCATACTACCAGTTACTTTATACCAAGATAACTTCATTCTTGAACCCTTAATTTTGTGGAGTTTCTTTTTTTATTGCTTTAGTACATTTATAGTTTATTTTTTTTAATTTTCTCCTTAATATTAAAGTGTATTTTATCATTGTTTTTGACACGAGGTGTAACTGTCTCCAAAGTTCTCATACATCACCCCCCAAACATGTAAAAAAAAATTTTTGGTTGAAATCTCAGTAATGTTTTAAAAGACTATTCATTATTTTTTTTTATCATGATAATTTGCCTGTTTATTTTTTACCTAGATATGTATAGTTTTTTGGGTTTCTTTTCTTTCTGCTGATACTTCCCACGGTGTATCTAAGATTGGTTCTCTGTTCAATAATTTTCATATAACATGTTTAGCTCTTTCAATTACAAGGTTTTTTTGTTGTGGTTAAATTTTGATAAAGTTTATGCAATTATATCTTGGATTATTTCCATTGCCCAATGTGTCTAATTATTTCTTTAAAGATATGAATAATCTTCGGGTCAAATCCTCATTCTTATCATGTATAACTATTATCTACTTCCTCAATTTATTCTTCATTTTCCCACTTTCATCTCTGCATTCTAATGGAGCATCTCAAGGTTGTCTTTTATATCATTATTTTGTCATTATGCAATATGAATTTTGCTCTTCCATCAGGATTTTAGTTCTAAAATATGTTTAGTGCATCCTTGCATTTGTTATGATTATATTACTATTACTTTCCATCTTTTTATATGGTCTGTTTTTCTCAATCTCTTCTTTCATTATAGCTTGTATAGTCCAGGAGTCTATGAGTATTTTCATTCTATTAAGAATTTCAAAAAAAGGGATTTAAAAAAAATTAATTAATCCTTATAATGTTACTTTTCTTTGAATGGCTTTTGCGTTTCTTTTTCAAAGTTTTCTAACATTTTTATCAACATGTTTAATTATCATGAATTGATTTTTCACAATAGAGACTTGACTTAAATCCTACTCTTTGAATGTTTGCTTCATGAAAATCTTTCATTTTCTTGATTAAAAGTTGAAGGGCAGAATGATTTTCTCAACTCTCAACTCTCACTTAAAATAATTATGTAGGGTGTATTTTTTTGCAAATGTTTTAAATAAGACACCTTTTAATTATCACATACAAATAAAAGAAGAAATAAAAATGTTAAACATAAAATAAAACAAAAATGTATTTCCCACTAAACTATAAATTTTCCAAAGGCAGGGACTTCCTGTATTTTCATTTCTATATATCCTGTGCATGATTGATAGAGTATTTGAATTATACCAAACTATCAAGACCCTTAAAGATTAGTAAATATATAACTTGTTAAATCATTATTGAATTTATTGGTTTAAGATTTTATTTAGTGATTAACTAATAATGATCTATGTTTTATAACATTATTTATCATAGTAGTTATTTCATAATACTTTGAACATTTTCGTCATTTGGTTTATAAGTATATATATTTTTTATTGATACATAAATGATTAGAACTTAAAATTGGTTTGAATAATTTGAGATTTGACAAAATAAAAAATGCATTTTTGATATTTAGCAATTAGCATTCTTCCCATCTTCTAGATTTTTATACATAGTACTGAAATTATAAGAACTGTTAAGGCCAAATAATGAATTAATAAACCAGATAAAAATAAAGCAGTGTACTATTTTTTTTTTTTGAATTGGAGTCTCATTCTGTTGCCCACACTAGAGTGCAGTGGCACACTCATGGCTACTGCGGCCTTGACCTGCTGGGCTCAGGTGATCCTTCCACCTCAGCCTTCCAAGAAACTGGGACTACAGACATGCACCACCATGCCTGGCTAATTTTTTTGATTTATTGTAAGGATGAGGTCTTGCCAAGTTGCCCAGACCAGTCTCAAACCCGAGGGCTCAGGCAGTCCTCTCATTTTGGTCTACCAGAGTGCTTGATTATAGGCATGAGTCATCACACAGAGCAGTATTTTTTTTAATTTGAAATATTACAACAAAACATACTGGGTTGTTACTAATTTAACACTACTATGATACTGGAGGGAAAAAAAAGAAAGGAGAAATTACGCTTTCATCTGTGTATGGAAATTCTCACGGGACATATGTAGGTTAATAGCATACTTTAGGGGCTTACACATAATTTGCATAAACTGCAGCTGTTGAATTTACATAATTTTTAAATACAGCTATACCATGTTTTGTCCATTATCTGACTCTAAATAAGGTTATAATCACCTCAAAATTTGTCTTCTTGAATTTTTCCCCTTAAGTTTCTTGCATTCATGAATTGTCTTTATGGTGTAATCTTGTACAGACTTGGAAAACACTGAAGTAAAAATGTGCCTAGTAAACTATGAGAATTGTTGAGGAAGAAATACTGAATTAGAGTTAAAGATTGATTACTCCTCAACCAATAAACGCACAGAAGCTTATCATATACTTACCGATTCTAAATTTCATTTATTATCATTATTGTTACTTCTTTTCCTTTAGTATTTATCAATCTTTAGGTGTGCATATAATTGTACTGACTATCTTATAAAATGCAGATTCTGGTTCAGTAAGTCAGAGGTGAGGCCTGAGATTGTGCATTTCTCACAAGCTCCCAGGTGCTAGAAATGTTCTGATAGAGGAACCATAGAGTAGCAAGGTCATATGAAATCACCAACGACTTTTACTAACTTTTATTTTAAATTAATAATAAAAGCATTAAAAGGGCATTTTTTAATCTACTTAAGTGGACATTTTCTTAAAATTTCTACCGGTAATTGTTACTGCTTTTCATCTATCATTTAATGAGTGAGAAGTTTATATATTTTTAAGGTTTGTATTTATAAAATTAAGGCCAGAAAACATACAAATACGAAACATTTAGAACATTTTTTTTAAATTATGATATTGTGGGGTACAGTTAAGTGTTAGGTATACAAATACTTTTCATTCAGGCACCCTTGTTGATAACAAGTGTTTCCCCGTCCCCAGACAGATATTTGCTACCGTTAATCCCATCTCCACCCCCCCATAGTTTCCCACTACTGTCAGTCATTTTCTTATATTATTACATTGGATGTTCAAGGTCCATTATATGAGTGAAAACATGTGATACTCGGATCTTTGTTTCTGTGAGAGATCACTCAGTATTATAGACTCTAGTTGCATCCAGGTTGCTGTGAAATTCATGATTTTGTTCTTTTTTATGGCTGCGTAGTATTCCATAGTGTATATGTACCACATTTTTTTAATCCAGTCCTCTTTTGATGGGCAGCATGGTTGCTTCCAGGTTCTTGCTATTGTGAACAATGCTGCAATAAACATACATGTGCATTTAGAACATTTAAACAAAACTCTTCTAAAGGCAAACATAAAAACTTTCTTACCCTACACACACTAAGCAGTGTGTGTGTGTGTGTGTGTGTGTGTGTGTGTGTGTGTGTGTGTGTGTGTGTGTGGTGTATTTGTATGTGTTGTTTTGGTAGACATAAATACATACATATATGCAGGTATGTGTCACTTAACAACAAGAATACATTCTGAGCAATATGTCAATAGGTGATTTTACTGTTGTGCAAGCATCATAGAGCAACTTTTTGGCATCAGAGACCAGTTTTGTGGAAGACAATTTTTCTACAGATGGCTAGCGGGGGTGGTTCAGGATGATTCAAGTGCAGTATATTTATTGTGCACTTTATTTTTATTGTTATTACATTGTAATATTTAACAAAATAATTATGCAACGCATCAGAATGCAGAATCAGTGGAAGGCTGAGCTTGCTTTTCTGTCGCTAGTTGGTCCCATCTGGGTGTGATGGGAGTCAGTGCTAACATCACAGCCTCAGCTCTACCTTGAATCATCAGGAATTAGATCCTCATAAGAAGTGCACAACTTAGATCCCTCACATGTGCAGTTCATAATGGGGTTCACACTCCTATGAGAATCTAATGCCACTGCTGATCTAACAGCAGATGGAGCTCAGGCAGTAATGTAAGCAGTGGGTATGACTGTAAATACAGATAAAACCTTGCTGGTTCACCTGCCACTCACCTCTGCTGTGCAGCCTGGTTCCTAACAGGCCATAGACTGATAGTAGTCCATGGCCCGGGGATTGGGGACCACTGTCATAAAGTATACTTACACAAACCTTGATAGTATAACCTGCCATACCTATAGGCTATTTGGTATTTCTCCTAGGCTACCAGCTTGTATGGCATGTTACTGTACTGAATACTGTAGGCAATTGTAATACAATGGAAATTATTTGTGTATCTAAACATGTCAAAATATTAAAAAGGTAAGCTAAAAATACAATAATATAATGAGACCACCACTGTATATGTTGTGTGAAGTTGATCGAAATGTTGTTATTCAGTGCATGACTGTATAAGTGTATGTATGTGTACATATATACTTTGAGATTTTATCATGACAAGAGTTACTAAAATATTGTTAGGCTTATAAGCTCCCTTATCTCAACATAATTAAGTTAAATAAATTGAAATTTGAGCTTTAAAAAATAAGTTCTGGATGGGTGCTTTTGGGAAATTGTGCTTAATTCCTCTTGAATTCAACATATTTTTCAATTGCATGGTGCTGGTCAAATCTTTTAATTTGAATCATTAAGTCAAGGACCCTTACATTGGGGACAGCTGGCCAGTTGGATTGTTAGGAAAAGGGAACATACTTAAATGGTCATAATTTAATAATTCAGCAAAACTTGTTTTTATATATCAACATTCTGATTAAAACACTTGACATTTGAGAAGATATTAATAATCCTGAAGAGTCCAGTAAAAGAGATACAGAAGAAGGTAAAAGAGAGACAATTGTTAATTAACAGGGGTTTTTGAAAGTGACAGGTTTTGTTGACTAACAGCTATTTGTTCCAATTATAAATAGATGGAAAAAGTCACTATTAATACAAATTTTAAATGTCATACAATGCTATTTTTGTTTACTCTGTTTCTTTTTTATGCAAACTTATATATATGTTTAACACTTTCTATTTTATGTTTTAGTTTATATATATAGTACATACCATATTTACATTATTTTTAAAATTTAGTCTTATATGATTTCCCACATTATTGAAATATTGAAAAGTTGAGTATATAAATTTGAATATCCACACTTCAGCTTGCACTCTGGATTCAAATTTACAAATAGGGTAGGAATTGTATAGCCAATTAGATATTTCTGTATATTTTTATTTGTTCAGTGTTTATTATTATGAATAGTGCTATAGTGAACATTCTTATACATCACTTGATTGCACATATCACTATGATTTTAAGATTAGAATTCTAACAAGAAATTTGTGGTTTAAAGTATATAAAGATTTTAACATTATTAAAAATATTGCTGAATGTTGCCCTCCAGAAAGTTTTTGCCTTGTGACCTTCTCATTATCCTCAAACAAGATTTCCTATATGTCTTTGCCAACACTGTGTAATAAAACTGAAGAATACTTTTCATTTTTTGCCAATGTGATATTTGAAATAAAAACATATGGTTATGCTAGTTTGCTTTTCTTTAACTTTTAGTTTAGGCTAAACATTTTCCTCAAAGACATGTGGCTTATTTGTATTTCTTTTGATTTAAGATTTTTGATAATTTTCAATTAGACTGTTTAAACTGGAATGTTTATATGTATCATACTCTTGGTTTATTGTGCATTAAGATACTAATGTCCACATCTTTTAGATAGTCTAAAATACTTTTCCTGTTTACCATTTGCTTTTTAAAGTTATGGTGTTTTATCTTTTAACATTTTTAAACTATATGAAGTAAATTCTCTGAATCTTCTCCATTATTATTGCTTTCCTCTAAAAGTTTCCTTCCATAAATGAACAACCAAAAAATTAATTATAAGGAATGACCCTAGTACAACCATTATACTCATTTGACATGAGGGATAGTTAACCTACCCTCTGCTGTTTTCCCTTCCTATTATAAGAGGATAGTAGAGTTTGGTATGATTATCTAGCATGAAAAGCAATACAAATTTTCTTCAGGAGCTATACATCTCTTCCTGGAAATCAGATATTTTGGAGAAAATCCTACTAACCTTAAAATTGGAATCAAACTCCTCTTAGAATATTTATCATCCCATCTGTCAAGATATATGATTTCATAGTTTATTCATTTAAATCCCACCTCATAAAAGCTGAATAACTAGGATAAAAAAGTTACTGACATTTTTGTCTATTCTAATTTGGTCACAGTCATTCGGTTAAAAGGGGTCCTTTTTAGCATCACTAAAGAAAAGGACTGCTGGTTTGGCTCTATATCTCTGGAGGAATCTTGGTAAACTAGGTCAACAGGGATGTTTTTGAAGGACAAAGAGGGAGTTATATCTTGAAACCAATTTTCATACACATCTCCACATATTGGTTAACACCAACAGTCTGGCAGGAATCCTGAACCGCCTTATCCTAAATATGGCATTATTGTACATTGCTAAGTAGGTATTTTAAGAGAAACATAAATGTTTTCTACTCATCTAGATATCAGTTCATTCCCTGGAATATTAATTTCTTGAATTATAGTCTGCTGACTAAAAGAATCCGTCCACTTCCAAATCTGTAACATTTTTTAAATTGCTGAAAGTAAGTAACTTCCTCACCTGGAAAGATAATAGTGCCTTGTTAACTCTCAATTATCCATGCTAATGGAAAATAATTTGTCTGGGGAATTTTTTTTTCATTGCCGTAGAAATGTTAGAGGTCAAAAATGAAAGAGCCTGGGGACAGTCTTCAGGAAATGAGATTCTCAGGAAGACTCTAGGGATACGGCTTATGAATTAAGTTTCTTATTTTTGCACTCATGGATAAGAACAAGCAATGGAAAAATTCTGTATACATTCTCTGGTGACCAACAGATAACTATGGTTATAATAGTGCAGAGCATGCCAAAGGGGCTACAACTAGATAGCTATGACCTCGTCTGGAGAAATATAAAATCAAGGTGATTTTTCTACCATTCAGCAATTATCAGTTAAAATACCTGTTATATGCATGCACAGTCCAGGGCTTTAGGGTTACAAGGTAAATGAAATGGATAAGTTAACTAACATTTTATTGACGAGGTTGAAAAAAAGCTAGTAAGAGGTATTTATCTGGGGATAAACACTATGAAGAAACCAAAAGAGGGTAGTTTTATACAGAGTAATTGCACCGAGGGACAACTTTAGCCAGTAGATCAGAGAAAGTAACATGTGTATAGGCTTGTTGAATTGAGATCGTAATGGGAATTCACTGGAGGGTTTTCAATCGGAAAGTGATTTGGCGCTGTTTTCATATTAAAATGTTAAACTGACTGCTGTGTGGAAAATGTTTGGAGAGGGCAGAAATGAAAAAAAAAGAGGCAAGTTACCGGGCAATTGCAGTAGTTTGAAGAAGATATCTCTAGTGAGCAAGAAATAAACTGTGTTTACCGGTCTTGATGAGCAAGGGCTAGCTAGGACTGAACTACATGCCCTCAGGATGTGGACAAAATAAGCATTCAGATAAAAACTGGTAAGCACACGTGGCTGCAGATGAGAAAATGAAGCAGGGTATAAAGTCTATGGAGAATACAATTTGAACAGGAGAAATAAAAAATAAAAAAGCAAAGGAAACTGAACTATCTAGGACTGTGATCCTGAACTTTGGCTGCACATGGGAATACTTTGGGGTATTTTTTAAAATGCTGATGACTGACCCTCCTCACCCCACCACCACCACCACATCTATCTATCTATCTATCTATCTATCTATCTATCTATCTATCTATCTATCTATCTATCTATCTATCTATCCATCTGTCAAGAGGGATGCCAAAAAAAAAAAAGAAAGAAAAACCAGAATGATCTTTTGGAGGTCCTTTATAGTACAGGCTTCCCCCACTAGCACGTTGTTCTAGGAACCCATGGACATCATTGTACTAGCTAGCATTGTTGTGTGTCTTGATTTGCGAAAGAAACGTCTGGAGTTGTGGCAAACAGGTGACTGGTTCTTCCACCATGACGATGCACCTGCCCACACCACTCTGTTCAGCAGTTTTTGACCCAAACCAGCATGACCTCCATGTCTCACCCTCCCTATTCATCTGATCTCACCCGAACAACATTTTTTTTGTTTCTCCGGATGAAAAAAGTCCTCAAAGGGAAACATTTTTGGTACAACAATGTAGAAGAAACAGCAAAAGTACTAAAAGGCAAGATTCTAAGCTTCTGATTTATTTGGTTTGAATTGTGGTCTGGACAGTGAGTTTTTAAAAGATATCCAAGTCATTCTTATCCATGGCTACTTCTGAGAGTTACTGAATAGCTTTCTATTAGATAGAACCCAGAACAGGCCACAAGGAATACAGGTTAGTAGAGAGGAAAGCAAGTTAAAAGTTCAAAGGGCATCTAGGTAGTGGTACCCAAAAGAACATCATCAAGTGCTTTAAACTCTTTCCAGACAGATTCCAGATGTCTAAGTCTTAGGAGGGGAGGAATCTTAACTTCCTTAGTATACCAGGCCTCCAGTCAGGCAAATGTTTGAAATTTCTTACGAAAGATTTTTTCCACTTTAGGGACTTTTACATTTATGTAAATAGCAACTTTAAATTCTCTTTTGCCCTTTAAAACTCTCCTTGTACTTAAAAATGCATTTGTAACTACAGCACAAAAATTAAACTTCCTACATAAAGACATTTATGGATGCCATTAAATATAAAATTAGTATTGATTTGTAAATACGTAGGTCAAGACTAGTACTAATATAAAAACAAATTATATTCCTCTATTACATATAAAATACCAGCTCAATTTCATTTTCACTGAGATTAATGTATATAGGGAAAAGTAATAATCTGTAATTTAGCTTTCTCTGAATTTATGAAGCCTATTTTAATCAGTTACAAAGATTACTGTTTATTGTGGAATTTGAAAATGTTGGAACAAAGATGACCATATTCCAAATGTAGAAGTTAAATTGAAACAATTTAAAAGCACACATAAGAAACTGCTCTTTAAATAAAAAAGCCAGTAATGCTTGATGTTAAAGTATGAAACTATTACATTCCCAATTTTCAAGGCTATGGAAGTACTGTGCTTAGATGCTTACTAGCAAACATTCAAATCCTTTTTCTTTTCTTAAATTATTTATGTTTGCTTTTGAGATGAGCTTTGAATGAATAGGTTAATAATATATTTTCCTCTTCTGGATAGTGTGTTTCAAAGTAATTGACCATGAAAATGATTTTGAGTGGGATACGGACAAAGACAGAGAACCCTCCAAGTAATGTAGTTAATTTCAGTTCAGCCATGTCTAGATTGTTCTCCTTAGTAGTTTATGAAGCAGCCTTCCAATTAGCACAGCTGTCACTCATAACCTCCAGGCCTTGGAAGTATTCTATATACCATCCTGCAGCTGGTAAACTTTTGATTATAGCACACTTATTTTGGTATTCAATGTATTCTAAGACTTCATTGATTCAAAAAGGTTTTAAAAGAAAAAATTTGCAGTAAAGATAAGTCTATAACATTCATGTTTACAATTTTTGCTTTTAGTATTTTAGTTGTATTTTCTACAGTTGACTTTTTAATCTAAAATTTTTTAAATGTTACAAATTCAAGGAATAACTGCAGAATATATTTATCAATTCCCTATACTGATATAATCTCTAAGCAAAGGAACTCAAAGACAAGTATATTGAGTTTATTTTCTGATGTGTTTTGTTAGCTTTTTTCTTCAATATATCTTCTATTCTATTTAAAGGGAGGCTAAAAGTAAATAAAGCATTTTTCTCTACAGAAAGGGAGAGTACACAAAAGTGTCCTTGCAATATATCTACTTTAAAATTGTAGTAATTGGTGAATAATCTTAAGATTAATGATTACACTAAAATGTAATAATTTGTCAAAGAAATACACTCTATAAAGTTTCTATCATTAAAAAATGTTGAAAATGCTGCCTACCTATTCACTACTTTTTAGTGCTACAAATCTATTTTTATTATAACCCACTAATTCTGTCTTTTTAATAAATGTTTCACAGTAATACTGAGTCTTCTCATATTTTCTATAAAGAAAATAGATAAAAGAAGAATTCTAAAATCTGAAAGTTTCACTGTTTTAATGAAAAATGAATGACAGACATTGCTTTATTTATTATAATCAAAAAGAAAAAAATTATAGTGTTTTGAGAAAGTATGCATGTTTTCTTTTTGTTTTTCTTCTTTTGGAATGTGAATGCAGTAATAAAATACTGTTTAATGCTTGGAAGACCTGAAGAAAGGACTAGCAGTGAAGTCCAAGGGCAGGAAGAGATGAGAAGCTTTTCATTTTCCTTTTGGTTTCGAAGGAAAAAGCTATATATATATTGAGTTGGAAATTAATATCCAGCTTCAATCCTTGAGAACAGGAAACAGCTTGAAAGCACAGGGATTCCTGATGTCACCAGAAACTTATTTTTAATCAAAAGCATCTTTCTAGAAATTGAAAGGTAATTATCATTGCAAGTAAAGTTGCTGTTTCTTTCAGTTGGCCTGAGCATAAAAATCAAAATTATAGAAAAGAATCTCCCAATGAAAACTTCCCCAAGTTATGATACATATGACGATTTCATGAAAAGAGATTGTGTCTCACAGTGGAAACTGCTAATTAACAGTGCACATCTCTCCTGAGAAACAGACCAGACATGTGTAGCTGTTCCTCGGACTGAGCAAAGAACCATAAAGACATAAGCCCCTCACTGAGCCCTCACTGGGCAGTTGACTTGCTAAACTGATCTACTAATCTTAGCCTTATTCAAGTTACTAGCTCAAGGTCATGGGTGTTGCACAGAAACTTCATTTCATACCATTTTGGGAATGGAAAGTATCCCCCGGCTGTGTTTCTTGCCTTTGGCCCTCTTCCCTACCTTGGGGAGGTGAATCTCCTCTTTCTCTCGTTCTCTCTCTAATTTACTTTTTAAGTAAACTATATTTTCTAATGTAAAAAAAAAAAAAGAAAAGAAAGTATCACCCAACTGCTTCCTGGTTCAGATAATAACTGGTGTCTCAAGCATCTAGGTATTATTATTATCAATGTCACCTCCAATTCCCAGCATAATTTACCACAAGTAAAGCCATGCCTCAAACAAGGTTCATAACTTAGAACCATAATTAAAGCCAACAATTTCCCTGTTATAAATATGAGGGGGAGGGGAACCAAAAAACCAGAATTTATTTATTAAAAAATTGTGTAGGCCAGGTTTGGTGGCTCAGCCTGTAACTCCAGCACTTTGGGAAGCCAGGGTGAATGGATTGCATGAACCCGCGGGTTCAAGACCAGCCCAGGCAAGTTGGTGAGCCCTCGTCTCTTCAATAAATCAAAAACTAGCCGATCATGGTAGCGCATGCCTGTAATTCTGGCTACTTGGAAGGCTGAGGTGCTAGGATTGCCGGACCCCAGAAGGTCAATGCTGGGGTGGCCGTAAGTGTGCCACTGTACTACAGCCTGGGCAACAAGAGTGAGACTCCAATTCAAAAAAAAAAAATTGTGTATTTATTCTTACATATTTAAACTTTAGTCACCTCCAAAGTACTCTCCATTTGATGCAATACACCTATTTTGATGCTATTTCCACTGCTCAAAACAGTTTGGGAATTCATCAATTTTGGTGCCTTTTTGTGCTTCTGTTGTTTTTTTATTTCACTTTTTTCACATCAGCAAAACATTTCCCTTTTTGAGAACTTTTTTCATCTGGGGGAACAAAAGAAGTTATTTGAGGTGAGATCAGGTAAATAGGGAGGGAGAAACATAAGAGTCATGCTAGTTTTGGTCAAAAACTGCTGAACACTCAGCTCAGTGTGGGCAGGTGTGTTATCACGGTGGAAGAACCAGTCACCTGTTTGCCACAACTCGGAGTGTTTCTTCCACATATCATGACAACCTTCTTAAAAACTTCCAGATGAAAACTTTGGTTGACTGTTTGGTCCGGAGGAACAAATTCTGAGTGTAGTACAAGGGGCCCATTCTCCAAAAGATGATTTCAAAGTTTTCTCAAATGCTTCATCTTCCATTAATCTGACACAGTTCTAATCTCTTTACTATTCTCTTATCCCTACTTCCCTCACTTCACTGGTCTAAGGAAAATTTCTCTCTGTAAACATGGACTGAGGATATTATATGCCTCACAAATCAGTACACCTAACTTGTTTTCAGTTCCTCATTTTTGTGGAATGCTGTCATTCAAGTTGAGGTGTGATGAAAGTACTCCTATCTTTAGATTCAGATATGATTCATAGTGTATATTTGCTATATACTCAGTAATGCCATTTCTTTGTTGTGTGAAAATAGGATGCAGACATAAAAGATAACACTCTTGACTTGTGTTGTTTTCATCTCTGAAGTTGGGGTTAATTGTCTTTCTTAAATTAACCTGTTTATGTCAATAAAGAAAATCAAAATAAATCTAGGACAATAGAATGCCCTTTATAAATTATTATATACTTGTACATTAGAATATGTGGTTAAAAGTTGAAAAGGTCTAGTTTCCCACATCAAGCATAAATTGAAATCAAGACTTTCATATTTATTTCAATAATTGACCAATTGTGTATAAAGGAATAAAAATATAATTCATTGGAATATTTGGAGAGATTATTATAAAAATCCAATTTTTCCATATAAAATAAAACTAGTTATTTTCTAAACTCATTTTATAAAAATATATCTTTTCCACTCTCAGATTCATTACAGATTTAACAATAAAATTAAACCTAAAGATTTGAGTGTAAAGACTTGAGTATTCATTCATGTTTGTGTTGGGGATTATTCCTTGTTTCTTGAAGAGTATGGCAGCCCCTTCAGCAACTCTGAAAGCCACTGTTTCTGGGAGATAATGAGTTGTTGGATCAAGACAGAAGTGATTTCAGCAATCTGTTCCATTCCCAGAAGTCAGAGCCTTTAAAAGCCCTATATGTTTTATTCTATTTGGAGGTCCACAGCCCAAGGCCGCCTTCTTTGGAAAAGGCCAGAGTGTTTCTACCATGGAAACCTATTATATCCGCCCCGTTTAAGATAAAACAGCACATGCAAAATGAAATCATCACCAGCACATGTGAACCTGTTCCAGAGATACTGCAGAAAAACCAATTATAAAGGTGATACTCCAGAATAATATCAAATGTACAATATCTGGGGTGTGGGATAGGGGTGAGGTCAGTGAGCCCATAGAGTCCCTTCTGTTACAGACTCTGTAGTGACTGTGTTCAGATTTGGTGCCACATAAAGATTGATAAATGAGTGCTTGCCTGGAGGAAGAAACTTTACTTATTGAAATATCTTCCATCTGTGTCCTGTAATAGAGGGACAAATACAGTTACAGGAAAAAGCGATTTCCCCGTGCAACTTAATAACAACAGCAACAATAATAATATCGAATGTTTATAGCCATTGATTTAGGCCATTTATGTATATTCTTTACAACCATCACAAAAATTCTACAAAACAAGTATTATTATTCCTACTTTTAGATGTAAAATTATTGATTGATATTATATAATGAGTCTTGATTGATATTATATAATGAGTCTAAGATCATAGTGCTAGTATTGTACCAGTACCTTACTAATAGGTATTGTCTTGCTATCTTATCCTACAGAATATAAGACATAGGGACTTTAAGACTATAAATTAGCTATGGTATAATCAGAAATATTTTAGTTTGAAAACTGGACTGTGCTGTGCATCCTTTTTTATCACAGGATGATTTAGAATTAAAACCTTATAAGTGAGCTGCAAGATTTTGAACTATAGGCACACAACTTGTGTACTACTAGAAGTATGACTACTACTCATACTAATTGCTAAGATTAATAATAATTACTAACTTTTATACTGAATGAACATGTCATTAATCTAGATTTCTTCATGCCTCCCAGTTTTTTCATATATAAAAATGATAGGAAGCCGGGCTCGGTGGCTCAGCCTGTAATCCCGCGCCTTTGGGAGGCTGAGGTGAGTGAATTGCCTGAGCCCGCGGGTTCGAGACCCGCCTGGGCAGTGAGACCTCATCTCTACAATAAATCAAAAAATCAGCTGGGTGTGGTGGCGCATGCCTGTAATTCCGGCTACTAGGAAGGCTGAGGCGGAAGGATCGCTGGAGCCCAGCAGGCCGAGGCTGCGGTGGCCGGGAGCGGCCACTGCACTCCTGTCTGGACGACAGAGTGAGACTCCAACTCAAAAAAAAAAAAAAAAAAAAAAAAAATGATAGGAGTAACTACTTCATGATCTCTTGGCCATGAATTAAGTGAGCTAACACAAGAAAAGCAACAAATATCATATTGTGATAGTTGTCAATATATTTGTTATCTAATGATAACATACTATTTAGAAAATACACAGAAGCAAAATGAAGACAAAAGTCATACCTTGCCTACCACCCAAACACAATCTTATTTTGGTTTTGTAACATTACCTTTCAAAATACTTTTAGAAAGCATCTTTTAAAAGAAGATGTATTGGCAGAGTTGAAATCACAGTCACATAAGCAGTTTACTACCAATTTTCCAATTGATATTGCTACCTGAGCATTTTTTCTTGCATATTCTTCAAAAACACCCGTTTTTTATCTACTACAAAATATTAAATTGGATAAAACATGTTTTGGTCAATCTGTGGAGTTGAGTTTTTAGACTGGTTTTAACATTTCATTTTAATATAGAATGCAGCTAAAGAGCTTTGTGCAAGTGGTTTCTGGGTTTAGAATGTAGTTTTTCTTTGACCCCATGTCAACTTGTAGTAATTGATTTTAGGTCCTCTGTTTGTGTATTTTAAAAATATTTTCTCCAGTAGTGCTTTGGTCCCACCTACTATTTAATAAAATCTCTTTGAATTTTCTATCCTGACTCAGCTATGCCAACAACAAATAAAAGGAAGTTTTCCTTCTTTGAGCTAGACCTTTACCTCTACATCTACAAGCTTTTGACTTCTTAGGTTGTTTTTTTTTTTAATGTGAAGGATGCAAATCAAAAATTATTTTCTGTGCCTTTAAGGAAATTGTGATGGAGTTAGGGTCATTGTTATTTGTAGGCGGTAGAACAACTACTATTATATCTATATGTATTTTGGCAGTCTTGCCTTAATTGTACATTTATATTGTATATTTTAAGTGCAAAACTTTACATTTTCTTCATTATATTTAATCTTATTTTTGGCTTTTAATTTTAGTCTTTTGGCATTTTAAAAGTTATGATTTTGTTATTCAGTATTCTGGTAATTGTCCTACTGTTATATTATTTGCAAATCTGGTCAGCATATTTTCTATATTCCCAATTTTGTTATTAATATGTGTATTATACTGATTAGATTGAAGTATAAAACCATGAAGGGCACCTCCTAGGTAACTGCCATCCCACCAGTGAGCTATTGTCCTCATCCAGACAGTCAGTTGCTAGCCAACATTTATCAACCTTGTGATAAGATTTCATGGGAAACTTTATTGACTATCTTACTAAAATAAAAATATAACAAAATTTGCCATGTCCATGATCTACCAGGGCAATGGTAACATGAAAAAGAGGTTGGCATTAGATTGATCTCATGTAAATTAATGAAACTGATGGTCTTAAGTAGCTAAAATTCCCTCTTCCAAACAGTCACAGACCCATTTATTATTATTATTATTTTACTTTTTCTTTTTTATTATACCTTACCTTCATCAAAAATAGATTCGTGGTAAATTTTGAAAGATATCTCTTCATGTAAGTTCTAGGAATGTTGACATAATGATTTGATACACAGTGTGTGATCTGGACAGACTTTATAAAGGAAATGGATCTTGGACTATGTTTTGAGGAGGAAAAGAAAAACATATTTGCTCAGCTCAGTCAGAAAAAAACATATTTCATGGTGAACAAGGATTTGGTGAGATGAAGTCTGTGAGTGAATAAATAACTTAAAAATAAATTTTCAAATAAATAAGCATACCCTTCTTTCTTTAGTGTTGATCAAAATTCATATTAAGGGTAGCAAAAATAACAACCAGTAATTATATACTTATACCAAAAACGTTCATTATATTATTAGTGTAGATATTTAAACAACTTCACAAGTGAGAAAAGTATTTTACCTCACTTTTCAGGTGAGAAAATGGAGGTCCTGGTAGGGTAAATTACTTACTGGGAGTCACACTGGTAATAAAGACCAGAACCAAATGGAAACCCGCTTCTGATTTCCTGTAAGACCCTACACTTTTTGCTACAAAACAATATCCAAGTATTTGCTTTTTGAAACAAGAAATTAACATCCGTTTTTCTTCTTGTAGAGATATATCTGTGTGTGTTTATTTATTCATTTATTTATTTTGGGCTTAGGTATTGTTTGGTCTTTCAGTACTTCTTGAGGTTTTGTTTAACGAAATATTTAGCAAAGGAAGATAAGCACTGTGCTGCCAACCTCCCGGGAGATTATTGATCTGATTAGCACTTAAAGAAAAAGAAGATAACAGAACAAAAAGACAAACTCTGAAACTTTATTTTTACCATCAATTGCCTTTAAAATATTTAAGGTTATTTTAATCTTTCCTTGAGGAGTTTTTTCTTCCATTTTGAATCAAGGTAACAAATATTTAAGCCTTTTGTTGTTTCTGAGTAGGAAGTAGATCTTTATTTATATTACCTTGTTATGTTTGTGAATGTGTATGTATTTGTATTTAATAAAATCTTTCCCAATGTGACTCTGATAAAAATCGTATGCTGTAGTGCTTTGTTTCTAATTGAAAGCATATCAACAGCAAAACTTCTTGCCTTTTACATATTTTATTCTTCATTTTCTACAAATGTAGGTATTTCTTAATCACATACAATTTGAATAAGATTGAATATAAGTGGAGAGAGAAGGTCAATATTTTCTTTTGACATTCTTGCAGCTATAGTCATTTAACAGTTTTACATGAAAGAGGCTTCTTATTGAGGGATGAAAATATCAGAAGTAGAACTGTCAAGTCAACTTATCTTGTTTGGGAATAGTTTTTTCTAATTAAACTAATGTAAACCTTGAAAAATAATGTAGCTTATTAACTTGAGTAATATGCCATTTATTTGTGTCAGTCCAGAAAAAAGATTCATCTGAGTTTTTTCGTTTTTTGTTAATATATGTATTTCAGAGGGCTACTGTGTCCTACTTGTTTGTTGTGCACTGTCCAACAGAAAGTGGTATTGCTTTCATGGACAATGGCGGAAAGACATGTCCTAGCATTGTGCAGTGTATAGATTGTTCAACTGTACCTGGAGACTCAGCATTGCGTGTATATGTCATGCAAATAAGTTTTCTGATTTCATCAGATGATTAAAGCATGTAGACTTTTGTATAAGTTGGAAATATTTCTGTATTATTGGAAAAGATGGAGATCTAGAAATAGAAATTTTCCCGTTATAAAAGAATTTTACCATGATGGGACTTATTTTTAACTTCTCACCACTCTCAGATACCCATTCTCAGGACTAATATTATAAAAATCTGTAATATCCTCAAATGTATATAGTGTAACTTTGTATTTCCTGAAACATATTATGATAGGTAGTACTGATTTATATATAAGATTGTACAGCATAATTTTTCCTTTCTGGATATTATATGTGGCTCTGAAGGAAAGGATCAACTACAGAAAAGGAGAAATTTCAACAATTCTACTAACTGAATTTTAAAACTAGACTAAAGAAACTGATTAGAAGTATGATGAAAATTAGCTCAGTTGCAGTTATACTGCTAGGACAGTAAATCATCTATCATGATGACTCACAACTGTAGGTCTTCTAAGAAAAATAAAAATAAATGAGACTTTATAATAGGTGACTCCTACTAAGAAGTCTTAGTGAAGCCCTGAAAGAAAAAAATTCCCTTTTCAGGATGACTGAGTCAATATCAATAACTGGAGTAACATTGGCATCAGCTAGAAAAGATCTAACTAACATGATTTGTAAACAAATCATTGTTCTATAAATGTGAGGAAGCACGCGACAGAAACTCAGGTTGCCAAAAAATGGTATAATCTCACAGCCTTTAGTTTAGTTTTCTTATCTGTAAGATAACAGGATAAACAATATCAGCCTGAGTTAATGCAATTACATGCAATTTTATCCCCCAAATCATTAATTTATTATATTTCTTGAAGTTGAAAATTGCATTTCAAAACTCCTTCCCCAAATCCCTTGACAAGGATTTCTCTGTGTTTCTTGTTCAAGAAGCTCTGTATCCTAATAAGCACCAAGTCTTGGGTAAGCCATGGCTGGGCTATAGGCAGCTTCCATGTCTAGAAAACACTGCACACCAAGGAAAACATCGCCCCCTCCCTGCCTAGGAAAAGTCTGCTCTTTGTTAAAAATTTCAGCAGAGAACTATCCCTTTGAGAGACAAAAAGAAATCTAAGGTCCCCTCCTTAGCCATTGTTAACATTCTACATTAAGGTAATGGAAAGATGCCTCTCTTCATAACAGTTGCAAGATATCTCCTGTTTCACTGAAATTTATGAGTGCCCTTTGAGGAAGAAAGGTGCCTTAACTATCACCAGTCTGAGAAAAGGTGATACAAATTATTCCTGGGAAGTTCAAAGTTTAAAGATGATCTGCTGATCTTTACTGCTACCACTGTAGTGACTTGCTGTTGATTCTGTGATGAGGTTGGCATCTATGTTAGTTTCCTAGAGCTGCCATAACAAAATACCACAGACTGGGTGACTTAACACAACAGAAATGCATTATCTTTCAGTTCTGAAACCTACAAGTCTGAAATCAAGATGTTGGCAGGGCCATGTTCCCTCCAAAACTTCTAGAAGAGATTCCTTCCTTGCCTCTTTTGGGTTCTAGTAGCCAATAGCGCACACTGGCTTGTAACAGCATAATTCCTATCTTTGCCTTCATCTTTATATGGCCACCTTCCTTCTATGTCTATGTCTTCATATGATGTTCTCATCTTTGCATGTCTCTGTATCCAAATTCCCCTCTCCTTATAGGGTCACTAGTCATATTGGATTAGGGCCTACCCTAGTGACCTCATCTTAACTTGATTTCAAGAGCATTGACCCTATTTCCAAATAAGGTCACATTTACAAGTACTAGGGGTTCAGATTTCAACATATTTTGTTAGAAGGAAACAATTCAACACATAATAGCATCCATGAGCTCCCCTCACTGCTGTTGTCATGGATGCATGTCACAATCCCATCCAGCTCCATTATGAAAGGAGGGAGGCAATTTATACTCAGTCTTTGAACTGAGTATAGCACCAATTAAGTCTAGATGTTTAATATTCTGCTCTGTGAATCACTTAGCTTCCACTCCAGAAAGATCTTTCCCCCTAGATTAGAAGAGCTTCCAGTGTCTCCAACATCACAAACCCAGATACTCTGTCCCTTCAGTCTTAACTTGGGGGAGAAAGCTCAAACATAACTCTCAATTCTTTTAACTATTATATAATTTAACTTAGTTTAATTTCATAAAGAACAAACACAATTTATCTGCAGATCTTGATTCAAGCTAATAGTTAGCATCCCATCTTTTGTTTAGCACCATATTGGACTTCTGAGTCAGCAACTGACTCTGGATCAAGCTGACATGACATTCCTGCTATGTTTCTGTGACTCTTGGATCTTGGTGAGAAGCAGAACTAGGGTTTCTACATATCCTATGTACTCACCTGCCATGAATCAAGCTCTGCTAAAAATAAATAAATTCCACCTCACTGAATACCTTGCTATATGAAATTCTAATTGGGTTAATAACATAGTAACAATTATCACGTTACTTATATATTTAATTGGGCAATAATGGAGTATTCTCGGTAAATGTTTTCTCTAAATTGCACTTTTTAAACACCTCTTTGATACACCCTATTAAAACACACACACACATTTGGTTCTGATCCTCCTTGAATTTTTACCTTATTTGCTTATAGCTTCATCTATTAACTGAAAAATTCACGATTCTTATTGACAAACCTTTTTCTAATCTCTTACCCAGACCTCTTTGTATGACCTTTAAGAGATTGGGCCAGTCCTACTTTAAGGTCTTCCCGCTCTGGTTTCTCACTTCTGACTACTATACCCACTCATATCTTATACCATGCCACCTGCATTTCCTTGCTACACCCTTCATTTATTTATTTGTTTGCTTATTTATTATTTTACTTTAAAGATGTGGGGTACAAATCAGGGTTAGGTATTCAAGTGGTCATCATACAGGTAAAGTTTGGGCCTCCATTTGGTCCCCATATAGTACATTCCAACAGATCTATCTCTATGCCAGCCTTTGTCTTTCAGATGGATCATTTTCATTTAAAAGCCAGCCAAACAAACAAACTCCCAGCATAGAAAATGATTTATAATGCTTCTCCAAGGTCAAAGTATTTCTACCTACAAAGTTACATGACTGGAGTGAAATTAGCTGTACTATGAGATTTCCAACATTCAAATGGGTGTTGAGGGAAAGTACCATAGTTCAATTGTTGTGATTTAAATTAATTCAATTTTACAAAAACAAACAAACAAATCTCTCTACAGACCTCAGTTCTGGCCAAAAGTTAACATCCCTTCTTTTCAAACAGCTCCAGTTGAGGAACTGGAGTGCAGGTGCTTAATAACATATTCATAAGGACTCCCCAGCCTCTATCTTTGTTATTATAAAATGCTTTCGTTTGCTGTTTGTGCAATTCTAAGACCCATTCACCTGCAGCTTGCAGCACTTGTTATCATCCAAAGAGCTCTCAAGAGTATTTATAACGCCAAGGAGACAGGCAGAGAGGCCCTTACAATTATTTTTAAAAACAGGAGAATGGAAAAAACTTACCTCAAACACAAATGCCCAGAAACCAAGAGAAACATAAATATTATTTTTAAAAAATCATGATTTCATTAAAAATAATTACCAGGCTAAAGCATATTGACAATAGAAATTACCTTTTAGCTGTTTTTCTTAAATATCTTTTTTGTTTTGCTTTCTCACTCTCATTCTCTCTCTCCTTTTATGTTTTGAATATGTCTTATAGGGAAAGAGATTCTGTTCTGGTGTTAGGATAAATATAACTGCTAAATATAGAATCACGAATCTGTACAATTTATATAGCTTAAACAGTGATTTAATTTAATTACATTTATTGCTATTTCCTGTTAGTGTTTATTTCGGTTTACTTTACTAGATTTCCAAAGTTGATTATAGTATTAGAATTTTTATTCATTGCATTTCTTTCTTTCTATTCTCCTCCCAGATAATCTAGAGATTAATTCATCAATTAATTAAAATGGATTCAGAGTTGCCCTTGGCTTATAGTAAACTTGTAAAAAAGGTTATTTTTTTTTTTTAATTCAAGTCTAATTGCCAACTCCTTGGTTATTTTAATCAGTCAAAAACACTAAATGCCGACTATAGGCAAATATTATAATAGGTACGTAGACTATGAAAATGAATAAGACGTGGTCACTAAACACACTGAGGTTATAGTAAAATAAAGCAAGCTTATAAAGTAATATGTGAGAGTGAACATTATAGGTCCTATGATAATGATGTACATATGTACATAAAGCAGAGACAGGCAGGAAAGAATGATGTTATACTGGTGTATTTAAGAAAAGTTCGATAATGATCTGAACTATGGCACCAAGACCAGACCACTGGCTTGTTTTTAGGCAGGCAGAAAAGAGAGGAAGTCAATTTCAAGCAGTAGGAACTGCCCACTCAAAACCATGGCGTTATTAAAAAGCACAATCTATTTGAGGACCTCCAAGCAAGATAACAATGATGGAATGGGTGTTATCTCAGGAGATATAACTGAAAAGGTAAGCAATAGATGAGTCAAGAAGAACCTTGAACCCAGCTAAGCAATTTAAACTTTATTATGTAGGCAGTGAGGAAACATTAAAGAAATTGAAGTAAATGGATAAAATGACAAAATTTGCATACAAGGAAGGTCATCTCAAAACATTGTGGATGATGAATTGGAGGGAGTAAGAACATAGACAAGAAGTTAAAAGTCTTCAAGTCAGGAAAGAGATGCTAAAGTCCTGAACTAAGGTTATACAGTGGATCAAAGGGATAGTGTTATGATATGTAAGGAAAGTCTACAGGACCAGTGCATTTCTCTTTGAGGACAGACCCTTACAGGAAGATAAATCATAACTCAAACATTACTTCAAAACCATAGATATAATTCAGCCAACCAATACCTTGCAGTCTCATGCTTTTACCATTTTCTTGCCATAGAAGAAAAGATAAACAACAATCAGACTGTTGTTCTGGTATCAAAAAAAGTGAATCTAAAATAATAAAATGTTTAACAATTTCAGACAAGTGTTATCTGATATAACCATCTTTGATAGGATTGGTCTTGCTAAAGTATCAGAATACTTAAAGTGCTTGGTTACAACCCTACTACCCATCTTCATGTAAGGCATGACTTTGCCATTGAAAATGAAATAGTATTATAAGGCTGTAAGCTGAGGCTCTGGCTTTTTTAAATAGTATGTTGTTAGTGATGCCAAACTTTGTCACTTTGACTTTTTTCCTTAGCTTCCATGGCTCCTCAATTCATTTTATAATTGACATTACTTTATCCTTAGCTACTTTAATAGTTATTAGGTTATAATTAAGTTTTCTAAACTTATAATCAAAGTGGTTTTTTAAGATGACTTTATATAACTCTACTACAAGGAGTATAATATTTTCTGCCCTGTAATAATGACTGCCTTATTAAAAAACTTCTGAAGAAAACTCTATTATGATTATCCTTCTCTTTCCCTCTTTAAATTCTGCCAACCTTCTCACTGTCATATTCTGGTAAAATCTTTGTGTGTCTCTTACTGATATTTCTATGGATTGACTCTGCAAGCAGAAATTAGTTATAGGGGTAAGCTACTTGAACTAAATATAAAACCTCAGTTGATGATGCTTAAACAGCATTTGTCCAAAAATATGCCAGCCTACAGAAAAAGGAAGGGTTGGTAAAACCAGACTTTTTATGAATCAGATGAAAATTTGTCCACCTTAATTTTAGCATCATGTAATGAACTTGTTACTGTGGTAGATGAACTAGAAGCACGACTTTTCTACATGAAAAAAATGGGAAAAAACTATTTTCATAAATGAAGGAAGAGTTACAGATTTTAAACTCATAATTTTGGTAGTAATTCCCCAATATTGTAGTTTCCAACCATTTACTGAAATTCAGAATAGAGCCGGGCTCGGTGGCTCAGCCTGTAATCCCGCGCCTTTGGGAGGCTGAGGTGAGTGAATTGCCTGAGCCTGCGGGTTCGAGACCCACCTGGGCAACTTGGCGAGACCTCATCTCTACAATAAATCAAAAATTAGCCAGGCGTGGTAGTGCACACCTGTAGTTCCAGCTACTTGGAAGGCTGAAGCGGAAGGG
Organism: Carlito syrichta; assembly: GCF_000164805.1. Classification (NCBI taxonomy): domain Eukaryota; kingdom Metazoa; phylum Chordata; class Mammalia; order Primates; family Tarsiidae; genus Carlito; species Carlito syrichta. Next base: position 1,534,496 of record NW_007245769.1, on the reverse strand, counting down.
TCACCGGAGCCCAGCAGGTCAAGGCTGCAGTGACCGAGAGCGGCCACTGCACTCCAGTCTGGGTGACAGAGTGAGACTCCAACTCGAAAAAAAAAAAAAAAAAAAAAAAAGAAAGAAATTCAGAGTAGAAGTAGAGTTAGAAGAAAGGATGATGATTTCAGATGTTCTGCAGTAAGATAGATAGTTGCCTCTGAAATTCAGATGACATGAGAAAGTCATTATTATTTAGATAGTTGATGAAAATACCTTGAAGAATACCACACTGAGTGGGCACACAGAGGCAGAGAACCCTTCCCTTCAACGACACTGGAAATAAATACAGAAAAGATGGGAGATGAGCAAGAATAGAATGGTGTCATGCAAACTACAGAAGTAGAAAATCCTTTAGAAAGAAAGGATATAATATTATCAAATGCCATAGGAAAGTCAAAATCTAGATTAAAGAGTGCAAGAGGAAAATAGCAGTATATTCAGACATTAATTTAAATGCTTTATATGTAATAACTCTTACCTACAACAACCTAATGAAGTGAGTGTCCCCAATTAATAGATGAGGATGCTAAGATACACAATAATTAAGTAATTTGTTCAAGGTCATGAAGTTAGTAAGTGGTGGAGTGTGTGCTCTCTTGTTTAATATATATGTATAATTCAATAGATGAAATATTCTGCATTATTAAGATAACAAAAATGACCCTTGGTAAATGGGCTATGTTTGGGGCAACCACTCACTTTTCCAATCTGTGCCACAATCTCCTATTTCTGCCTATATTTTCCCCCACCCTCCTTGAGGTAGAGTGAAGATCATCAAGCTTGAGGTAGTATCAATAGCTCAAGATCCCTGGGTGTAGGCTACTGTCTATGCATGCAAAGATTACTGAGGATAACTTTTTTATATAGCCCTTAATAATGAAACAAAGATTTCTTCTGACTCATAAATACTATAATTAGTGACATTTTTAGGCACAAATTGTGCTTATAAAAACTGATTTTCCACTAGCATAATAGGCATTTGGGTACAGAGGGACAAAAAGAATACTGGAAATAACCAACTTGGACAAGAAGTGCATATAGGGGTAGCCTTGAAACATGGACAAGGAAGCACATGTTATGACATTTAATGAATTGAAGCAGCATTTTCAAGTACTTCAGCAAGTAAAGTTCTTTTTCCTTTTTCTCCTTGGTGTTCAGATGTGATTCAAATCTGTGGACGGCTCAGCTTCTTCTCTTGGCAGCTCCTCAGTACTCCTCAGTGCAGTTCGAATCAGTAATGATGATGCCAGCAAGGATGTGTCTGACATTCTGTACCCAGGCCCTGCTCCACACTCAGCCAATTAAAAGACTGTCCCATCTGGAGATAGGACACCCTGTTCTCTGTCTGCAGCATAGTATGGTGACTGAGACCAAGGAATCTGCAGGTTTCAGATTCTACTAGGAAAGCCAAAACTGGCCAACCCGCATGATGTTTGACAAAAATTGGCTCAGCTGGAAATTGATCTTACATGTTTTTCAAATGCCTGCCCACAGTTCCCTGAGACAGTTTTGCCGTTGTGTTTGCTAAGGGGCTTCAAAAGACTTCAAATCTCAAATAAATAAAAGTGCTTTGATTTAATGCATATTCTCAACCAGACCTTTCAGCTTATTCTGTGAAATAACACACTTGGGCCCATTCAATTCCTTGCTGGTTATCAGATTCTTGCCCAACTGGATCCCATATAAAGAATTTGTAATGATTGTTCCCTATCAAAATGGGTTCTATTCCCTCTTCCTATCTTATTCTACCTACAGTATTACCCAAGTCTGAAGAGAATAGGGATAGAAAATGAGAGGAATAATATATGCTTGAGAGGCATTTTGAAAATATAAATCTATTTTAGATAATGTCTGAACCTAAGACAATATATTCAAGCAATTTAATTTAGATCATTATTTTATTGTTTGACATGGGTGAACCTACATCAAACCCTTTACAAACCCTTGAACCTTCTTGTCCATCAGATTTCTTTGGAGTTATGCTTGCAACAAATATGTAACACATTCTGAGACTGCATCTCTACCAGTGTACAGTCTGACCCCCTGAGATATAAATTCTGATTTAAACAGTAGTTCACTAAACTTAAGGTGACTTTCCTTGGTAAAATGTGATTATCTTTAAAATCTGTCTACTAAGTAACCCTTTTCAAAACCAATAATGCTTAAGCCAGGAAGTTGGTAATTACTAAAGAGCTTTTCAACTCAAGTTAAAATGTTAAGACTAAAAAATAGCATGGCATAAGTATTCTTGTTTGAAGTTTCAAGTATCATCACCATGTCTGGTTGATGCCCCAATGAAGTCCTGTGGTAAAGCTATCATGGGAAGCTGTAGGCAAGCGTTTGAAATACATAGGAAAAACAGATTCCAGCTGAGGCCGTCTTAACACAGTTCCTAATGGCCAGGCTCCCTTTGGCTCACCTTGTTAAGCATCTGCCTGAAGCTGCAAAGAACCCAGTTTGAGGCTCAGCTGCTGTAATAAGCAGAACGAACTCGTGGAGATTCCAACTACCAGATGGGGACTCGCTGATTGAGAAAGACTTATCTAGTATCTGGCCACCTGTTGGTAGACACGGCACTCCTGGCACCCCTTAACCCAGCAAATTTAGACAGAGGGGAGACAGGAAGAGAACTGATTCTTTAAAGGAATAGATGCAAGGAAAACATTTGTTAAACCAAGCATTTGAGAGCGGATAATGTCCATCAGTGATTTGCCACAGCCTGTAGGATTATGAGTCTTTCCAGAATAAAGTGAAGCAAAACTTAACAGAATGTTTGCAGTATTTCAAATATGAATTAAGAATGCTGACCAGGAATGAATTTTCAATAGTGACACCAGTGGTAGGCCTAAAGTATTGAATTTGCTTCCTACTAATGTTGCATTGTTAAGGTCAAATGAACTTCTGAATAGCAAGAGAATGCCAAAGTCAGATTTCAGGAATAAGTCTGAGGATCTCTCCAACTTATTCCCAGGATGATTTGGTCTACACGCTTTTGTAACTTTAGGGCAACAGGAACAATTAGCTTAACTTGCATTTTATCATTCTTCCCCAGAGCCCTGGATTCTACTTGCTAAAAAACAAAAAAAAGTAAAATAGAACAGAATCAGAATCATTTCCTAGACTCTCTCATTCTTTATTAGGAGCTTGTGGAGGCCCCTGATTGAAGTCAGGGCTCACAGTTGGAAGGTGAGATAATGCCCAGGGGAGGCACAGCTTCTCTGGGACTGGCACTCTTCAGAACAAAGGAAGAGGGCCAGGCAGTTTCTCAGCTATGCCACATACTTAAGCCCTTTTGAAGAGTGGTTGAGAATCTTAAGCTTGAACAGAATACTACCTAGAGAAGTGCTAGGCAATTGAGGTGACCTTTGCTTTACAAGTTCTTCCCTCCTTTCCCTCTACAGTCTTCTTTACAAGTTCCTATTACTTACTTTTTCCCCAGGTGAATATTTCACTTTCATAAGCTGCTATACCTCTTGAAAAATACTGCTACTCTCTAGAATACAGACCTTTCTTTTCCCCTATGATAGTGCTAAAAGGACTGTCTTCTGGGGAAAAGAAAATCACTATGTAGATATTTTAGAATAGGGAAAAACTTGTAAAAAAAAGTTGGATTCCCTCCTCTTCCGTCTTTCTTACCATGACAACTCGGTAGTTTTTGCACAACCTGATGAATCTCTCTGGACAGCACTTGTCTCTTCTAGCCTAGGTCAGAGTGCCTTGTCAAATTCAATTCAGACCTTTCTTTTTAAATTCTTTTCCAAAATTCATATAACACATTTTAAAAGTTGCTTAAAGACATATGAAGTAGTAACTTTGAGACAAGAGTCATCTATTAGACTTGAAAGAAACAGTAGAGATGATTCCATTCCCTTTATTTTTTCTTTTTTTAGGGACAAGGAAACTGAGACCAGATTTTTATTAAAGTGGTTTCACCAGGATCACACATCTTGAAGGTGGGATAATAAGATTGGAATCCAAATATAATGTCAATCTCCTTAAATCATGCTGTCTCAATCAATATAGCTTCTTAATTATACTGACGTAGTCAGCAGGTTGGTTTAGTCAGAATGAATAAATGTATCAAATTACTACAGCACAGTGCAAAGGTTATGGAAATTTGATGTAAGGAAAGCATTCTAGGTAGACCAGATGTTGACTTTGTTGCAAGGTATAACCTTGAGCAAATTATTTAATATATTTCTGTTCCTCAAGGTAACTGTCTGTAAAATGGCAAGAATAAAAGCCCACAGGGCAGCTATAGGAGTTGATAGGTGCATGCATATGTATTTCTTAATGTACAAAGGAGGGAACCCCCCCCAAAAAAAAACAATTATTTTTTGGAGGCCAAGTCCCTGTAGTACAGGCCCCAACACCCTTCCAGGTAAGTGCTCTAGGAACCCATTGGCATCAGTGTACCAGTTAGTGTTGTTGTGAGAGCTTGCATTCATCTTCAGTGAATCTTTTTAGAGATTCTTTCAACGTGTTTGCCCACTTTATGATGGGTGATTTAGGGGCACACTTGCCCCCACAGTACTGAGTGTTGAGCACTCTGTGACCAAAAACAGCATGATCCCCCTGCCCCACCCTTCCTATTCATCCCATCTCCCTCTGAGTGACATTTTTCTTGTTTCTCTGATGAAAAAAGTTCTCAAAGGGTAACGTTTTGTTGATGTGAAAATGGTGAAACAGAACATGGCAGAAGCACTAAAAGGCATAAAAATCAATGAGTTAAAAAACTGTTTTGAGCAGTGGAGAAAGCATCTCAATTGATGTATTGCATTAAACAGACAGTATTTTGAAGGTGACTGAAGATTAAACATGTAAGAATAATACACAATTTTTTATAAATAAATTCTGATTTTATTTGGAACCCTGCCCTTGTAATTACTTGCTGCCTATTATTACCTCTTTCTCTAAAGAACTAAGATTTTGTTTCCTTATAATCTATTTTGCTTACTTCCTCTTCAAAACAGCAAATTTTACATTTGCTTTATACGTTAGTGACTTTGCAGGGGTAAAATTTTCCCCTGCTGGGGCAGTTGTAAAGATTTTCAAAATAGTATAAACTACTTTTTTTTTTTAAATCACTACTTAATTTTGGATCACAAACCAGATGCAAATCAGAGTAGAATTTAAAATACATGCCAATTCTACCAGATATCTCCTCATCCTTCAAAAACTTTTCAAGCATTGTTACTCTCCATCTTCAATTTGTCAGGCAGAAAACTGCATCCACTTCATCTTTGAATTGATTCTATGAGCAAACTTCCTAAGTTATCCCATCACATGCTTTGTTTAACACTGTTCTTATAATCTGCTCATTCTGGTATTCTGATGAGGGAAAAAAAATCTATTGAATTTGACTGGTGAATTTTTTTTTTTTGAGTTGGAGTCTCACTCTTGTCACCCAGGCTGGAGGGCAATGGCACACTCACAGCAACTGCAGCCTCAACTGCTGGGCTCCGGTGGTCCTTCTGTCTCAGTCTTCCAAGTAGCTGGAACTACAGACGCACGTCACCACACCTGGCTATAAATTTATTTTTTATAAGTTACCATACTTTATTCCTTTTGATTCCAGTATTCTCTGGGGAGTTACAAATTTTTCTTTACTAATATGTATTTATTAATATACTAAGGTTGAATGTTACTGAGGAGTAATTTCCAGACTTGTTCTTCTAATGATGTTTGAAATGCATTTCAATGTTTAGCCTCACAAGTTACCTCAATTCACTATAACTACAAGAATAATGAATGGTAGTTCCAAATTAACCAACTATTGTGCCCCTTAGAGTGTATATAATGGGAAATTTGACATTGCAGAAACTCGGTTCTAAAAATAATGGCATTTACTATGTTTTTTTTTTGTTACAAAAGTATGTACGTACACAATAATTTGGCAAATTAAGATAAGTAAAAATTGCTTAAAATTAATTTTTAGCCAGAGATAATCATAATAACATTTTTGTTTATATCTTCTCAAGTATATATATATATGTTTAACATTTTTTTCTTTTTAAAATGATAATGGAATCATACTATACATACTCTCTTACCATTATTTATCTAGCAAGAGATCATGAAGGTATTTTCATGCTATTTATTATGACACGATTTTTAACGCCTACACAATGTTTTATTGGATAGAAGTCATACTTACACAATTTGTATTTTCTAATTTTTTCTTTTATATATCACATTTTTGTAATAAATGATACATAAATCCTAGTTCACATACAGAAGTGTAATAATAACTTACCTTTATTGACCACCTGTTATGTGCCAGACAATTTATAAACATATTTCTTATTTTATACATATCACTCAATTTGCAAGGTAGAAACTATTACCTTATTATGGAGCTGAAAACATATTAACTTGTTTTTAAAATATTTTTTTTAAACTTATCAATGCCAAATACCTAGAAACTAGAGTATAGGCAAAGTTCTGTGTCAAATAGGCTGATGCCAAAGCTTATTTTCTTTCTGCTTCATTGTACTGGCCCATAGAAGAAGTCCTTTGGAGTAAAATAGCCATTTCAAAGGCAGAACTCATTCTAAATCATTTATTATATTATGCCAACCAAAAAGAATATTTGTATTTTTATCTGTATTCAGAAGACTGGTTTAAAAAGAAAAAGTCTATCCCAAATGTCAAAATACTTATTTTGGTTAGTGAAATACAAAATTCTTCATTATTGTTCCTTGCGCTAAGTTTAACAAATCACATCTTAACCATCTTTGTGAACATTTTCTCTTGACCAATGACACTTTGAAAATTTCTATCATTCTGATCTCTAATAACTTTTTAGTCAGCATTTGACACTGAATTGATTATTACTTGGACAATTGATGCAATGACATGGCAATTTATAAGATTTCTTCTAAAATTTTAATAAATTGAATTTATTTTTGAAAAACTGATTAATGGTTTATAAAATATATATATTAAATTGAATCTCATAAAAAAAGTTGCAAGATGGAATGTCATTCAATTTGAGCTACTATTTTACCAGCAGAGTCAATTTTTATCTATTTGTATTAACGCATTTAGAAGAACTCAGGAAGTTCAAGAATTCCCAATTACTTAGGAATAACTAAATATTTAACCTAAGAATGAATTATTTCATACATATCAAATTTTTTAATTATATTTTTTAAACTAAATTTAACTTAATTTTAACTTATATAACTAATGACCAGGAGATATATAAAATAGGGAGCCAGCTTGTATAATGATGTATTATCCATCTATATTGGTTATAAATATAATTAGTTTAAAATTAGTGTTTTTTAGATTTTTAATGTAACTTAATTTAATTTTAATTAAAAGAAGGTGACTACTGGAAGTGAAAGTACAAATGCATGATTTTCAAAAACAGATTTTACAACATAAATTTAAGATATTACTGTTCTGATAAACACAAAACAGTTAATCTAGAATAACTGGAATTATTTCTTTCTCCTTATCATTTTTTACTTTTCCTCTTCCAAACATATTTCCATTTTATGTTTTAAATGAAAACAAACAGAAATCCAGGAAGGAATGTTGTTCTTGGACCAAGTGACCTTGGTTATCAACACGTAAACTTGAGTACCATATTTAGTGTTATGATTCCCTGAACTACCTGAAGTTCTTTTGGGACCTTGCCAGAAACTTGAATACATTTCCACTAGGTGTGGTATTTCTGTTAAAGAACACATTTGTAATTCTTTAGCATAATTCTTGCTCAATATGTCTTTTGTTAAAAAAATTCTTTAATAGAATTTAAAGCAATTGCTATCATGATTCTTACTATTACCAAATATCACTAACAGAACCACATTTATGACTCAAATATTAAGATCTTACCAAACACAGACATCTATTTCACTTTCTCATCAGTTCATAGACTTCATTTGTTATTTTTTTACCTAAACATTCTTTTCCTGCTAACTCACCCCAATATCTAAGTTGAGAAAAATCTTTCCCTGCCTTCTTCCAGATACTGTAATCATGGTACTATATGAGATGGCATAGTCTCTTTACCCTTTCTGCTCCTTCAACTTTTTAACCATTAAGAATGGAAGAGAGTAATTTTAGTAAGCGCTTCAATTTAGTCAATGGCAATCATTAACATCCTCCTTCCCGCCATGATTTTCCTTCCCCAGACTTCTAGGTTGTGTGTGGAAAAAGATTAACTATTTGTTTATCTCCATTTGATGAAGTATTGTGTGAACAAAGAAACAAATTGAAACGCTGAAAAGTTGATCTTTCCACAACTGCCAGGCAAAGAGTATCAGCTTTGCAGCGTAAGTCTTAGAGGTCAGGGTGTAAATTTGGTTAACAGTTGCTTGGCACAGAGTACCTCTATATGAGTTTTATATATTATCTGAATTATAATAATTGGTCTTGCTGTTGTGTGGCTTAGAACAGGCACTAGACATATGTTGAAAAAATATAGCATTATGAATAAATGAATGCTTTCATTTATTCTGATCTTTGATATTCTAAGTTTCACATCTCTTTCATCCTTAAGATTCAATTCATGGATGTTTGCTTACCTGCTTTTTCCAGGAGTAATATGGTGCTAGACATTATATCAAATTAAATCTTCCAAAAAATAATTTAATTAGAACACATTATGTTTTCAAACAAAGATGAGGTAATTTTATCACAAACTCTAAGCCAAGCGAATACTTGAATGTAGTTTGTTTTCTGCTTGAATGTATCTATGGGCTGAATTTTTAAGAAAAAACATTTTGAAGATATATACTATCTAATTTTATAAAACAAATATTATGAAACATGTTTAAGTCAGTTTGCAAAATTTGAGCAAGTCATTAACGTACAGATTTGCTTATTTATTTTATCTGGTGAAGGCCCTATCAATATTGAATCTTTCCAGTAATATTTCCAGTAATTATTTTTCTTTCTTTTTGCTTTTCTGGGAAAAATAAGGATTAGCCATAACTGGAAATATTATAAAGTAAGATGAACTTATTATGTCACTTAGCCTGATTAGTGGTGGCATTTTTGGTGAATTCTAAGTAGATTGTTTGAGAATATATATATATATAATGTAAATTAGGACTAATATATATATTTTTTTATATATTTTATTTTATATATATATTTTTTAATCATCATTTATATTTTAGATCATTTTCTGGAATAGCCTGGAGGTGATAATTTGGAGTAACCATACTAGGTAATATAATACAATTATATAAAAAATACAGTTTTATCTAAAGAAGAATTGAAGAATCATATAACTTTTCATCAGTGCATCTTTTTGTAAGCCTTTTAAATAATAAGACTCCTAAGAGAACAAGAGCTTTAAATAAAAAACAAGGCAAGGCCACCCTTAATAAAAAAGATAGGAATATATCCCAAAATATATTTAGTTTATCTTGTCTCTTGGGTCTCTGATGCTTATGGATAAATACTTCATTTTAGTTGGGACAAGTTTTATATCTTTTTTTATAATCAATATTTTTTATTTTGATATTGTGGGGTACAGTTAAGGGTTGGGTATACAAATATGTTTCATTCAGGCACCCTTGTATATAAGAGGTGTCTCCCTGTCCCCAGACAGATATTGACTACCGTTAATCCCATCTCCCTTCCCCTCCCCCCCATAGTTTCCCACCACTGTAAGTCGTTTTCTTATAGCATTACATTGGATGTTCAAGATCCACTATATGATTGACAACATGTGATACTCAGATCTTTGTTTCTGTGAGAGGTCACTCAATATTATAGACTCTAGTTCCATCTAGGTTGCTGTGAAATTCATGATTCTGTTCTTTTTTATGACTGCATAGTACCACATTTTTTTAATCCAGTCCTCTTTTGATGGACAGCGTGGTTGCTTCCAGGTTCTTGCTATTGTGAACAATGCTGTGATAAACATACGCATGCAGGTATCTTTTTGATAGAGTGATTTGAGTTCTTCAGGGTATATTCCCAGTAGGGGAATTGTGGGGTTATATGGGAGGTCAATATTTAGAGCTTTTAGGAATCACCACACTGATTTCCACAGAGGGTGCACTAGTTTGCACTCCCACCAACAGTGTAGAAGTGTTCCCTTTTCATCAGACCCTCTCCAGCAACTGTTATTTTTTGAGTTATTGATAATTGCCATCCTGACTGGAGTTAGGTGGTATCTCTGTGTGATTTTGATTTGCATCTCCCTGATGATTAGTGAGGTTGAACATTTCTTCATGTGTCTGTTGGCTGCCCAGATGTCTTCTTTTGAGAAGTGTCTGTTCATATCTTTTGCCCACTTTATATTGGTTTTTTTTTTTTCTTTTCAGCACATTTGAGGTCCTTGTAGATCCAAGATGTTAAGCCTTTGTCAGACCTGGAGTTGGCAAATACTTTTTCCCAGTCTGTGGGCTAACTCCCTGCTCTCTTGATGGTTTCTTTGACTTTATTTTGAAGACTGTTACTTGTGCAGTTCTGTAGTTACACTTTAATGAACCCAAAGAGTTAAGCAAATTTGCAACATGTGAGTAAACTATAATTTTTTTCTTTCAACAGGTATTTGTCAAAGTCTCATAGACTGATTTTTTTAAAGATACAGATAACTCAATAGAAAAAGGAGGAAGTGATATTAATAGGAGTTCACATTAAAAACAAACAAACCGCCAGGCTCGGTGGCTTAGCCTGTAACCCCGCATCTTTGGGAGGTTGAGGCGAGTGGATTGCCTGAGTTCGCGGGTTCGAGACTTGCCTGGACAACTTGGTGAGACCTCATCTCTACAATAAATCAAAAAATTAGCCGGTGTGGTAATGCACACCTGTAGTTCCAGCTACTTGAAAGGCTGAGGCAGAAGCATCGCTGGAGCCCAGCAGGTTGAGACTGCAGTGGCCGGGAGTGACCACTGCACTCCAGTATGGGTGACAGAGTGAGACTCCAACTCAAACAAAACAAAACAAAAAACCAATGAACAAAAAGCAACTAGAAATGATTGTTAGCAAATGAAAAGAAAAACCAGAAAACCAATAAAAAGATGCTATCAACCTCATTAGTTGCCAAGGGAATATGATCTAAAATAATAATGAAAGTTTTTGTTGTTGGTGGTGGTGGCGGTGCCCCCCCCCACCATAATCAGATTGGTACTACTACTGGTGAGAACTCAAGTTTGATAGACATTTTGTGAAGCATTCTGACAATACTTATCAAACTATAAAAATGTAAAATTTTTGACCAACATTGTGACAGATCAATTTCATAAACAAAAATGCAAGTAGGCAAGAACATATATGCCATATTTATTTAATATAGTACTATTCATAATGGCAAAAACATGCAAGTCACCAATATGCCCATCAAGAAAAGACTAGATAAATATGGTGAGCTATACAATGACTGCTATGCAGCTACTAAAAGTCATCCTAAAAATGTTATATAATAATTTTACTCTTATATTCAAGTCATCCCTACTCAGTGACATAAATTACAAATAAGTTTTAAAGAGTATGTTGTTACTACTTGTATCTATGTATTTATGTAAACCAAAGTTCTAGAAGAACTATCAAAGAAAGACAAGTAATTGTCTAAACATAGACTTAACTCCTTTGTAACAGTTCTCTTTAATCCAGTACAATTTTCTAAAATTAACCTGTTCAGCACTGGTATATTATAATTCTTTGTTTACAGAGGCAATGTCAAACATTATTTTTATACACCAATATATTGTGAATGAAGCAGAACGCAATTTTTATGATGGCATCAAAGCATATTTATTTATTTACTTGTTTACCTTTTTATTTATTTATGTCTAGTCTTTTTTCCTTCTCCTCCCTTCCAAAATCCCATTGAGTCTCTTATATCATTACGGATATATTAATAGAACTACTTGAGAAATATTGTGATAGTTCTTATCTAGCTTTTTGTGAGTGAACAAAATGAAGCCCACAGAAAGTGCCCGATCTAACTTTATAATTCACTAGATACTGAGTAGAAACCACACTGCATATTTACTGACTCACCTGAGCTTCCTATGACATTGCAATTCTGTCTTGCTCTTGACATGAAGAGTAGCTAACTGATAAGGCTAGATGAGTTTTCAAAAATGAAAATGGATAGTTTCTGAATAATGTGCCAAAAAACAGAGCAAAAAAGAAATGAGAGTGCACTGGGACTAATCAACTGTTAAGTGTTCCTTTTAAGACTTTAAAACTTTGCAACTCTTTCTATTACACCTTATACACTAGATTTAATATTAGAGATAATAATAATGTCTGTCTGAAGTAATATTCAGCAAGTCTTTTTTTTCTGACTGACATGCCTGCTCATAAAAACTCAAGAAAATCTTGAGAAAAGAAGTGAGAATTTCTATTTTTTATTAAACTTACTTTAAACTTCCATCAAATTTGCTTTTATTTCTTTAGAACTCCAGGAAAAATACCTAGTATTTACTTTTAGAATGTTTAATATAATGAAAATATTAACTCTTCAGTCATTGACAAGATTAACCTTTTATTTTTATTTTTCCCCTACTTTCTTCTAAAATAAGTAAACAAATTATTGAATTTCTTTTTTCTAGAACTAATTGAGAGGATGTGAAATATTTCTTCAGGTCTAGTCATGGTGCAGTCTCTGTTCCTCTGCCAGAAAATCAGTATACCCAGGCTAATGTTTTGACTGTCTGAGGGGATATTCTTTCTCTTATTTCTAACCCTTTCATACCATTACTGCAGCAGATACAACACAGTGGTGGCATTTTGGACAATCTCTATCCATGACTCTGTGCTTTTGATACCAACATTTCAGCCCTCATATGGAATTTTTTAAAAAAATTAATAAATGCCATTGAGTACCAGAGGGTACAAATAAAAATCTTCACAAAATTTAAAAGAATTACAAGTATGATGATAATTTCTAGATGGAATTTGAGACCCAGGACAAGGGCACTTTATGAGTTTGAAGTGAGGAATAAAAGATATCCTTTTCTTGAATATACATTTAGTGCCATGCACTAGGCTGAACTCATTAGATAGATGAACCTCCACCTGAGAAACATGTTTTAAGCTACCACCAAAGACAGTCAAACAAGAAAGAATAGCCAGATAGATATAAATAAATAAATAAATAAATAAATAAATAAATAAATAAATAAATATCAATCGACCTAAGTACTAGGGAGGAAAGAGAAAGAAAACTGGCCTACCGCAGTTTGTAAGTTTCCTGTCAATGGTGCATGTTTGTCTCTCCACTCTGAAAAGCTCCAGCAGTGTGCAAAGAGTCTTTCTTTAGTCTAGTAATTTATCCCCTTCCCTCAAAAATGAACAGAGATTTACAGCTCTGATAATTATGTAGACTAACTCCTTTCTGACATTTTAATCATAGCCACAGTGGCCACTCTTTACGCATAGCCCTGGCAGGACTAATAATGTCAGCATATAAGAGAAGGGGTAAAAAAAAGACCCCAGAATTTATTTATAAAATATTTTTTCTTAATTGTATTTATTCTTACATGTTTAAACTTTAGTCACCTTCAAAGTTCTTTCTTATTTGATGCAATAAATCTATTGAGACATTTTTTCCACTGTTCAAAACAGTTTTTGAATTCGTTGATTTCCATCCCTTTTAGTGCTTCTGCCATTTTTTGTTTCACCTCTTCCACATCAGCAAAATGTTTCTCTTTGAGGACATTTTTCATTTAGGGAAACAAACAAACAAACAAAATGTCACTCAGGGTGAGATCAGGTGGATAGGAAGGGTAAGGCATCGGGGATCATGTCATTTTTTAATCAAAAATTGCTCACTCAGTTCAGTGTGGGCAGGTGCACTTGTAAATTACTCATCATGAAATGGGCAAATGTGGTGAAAGAATCTTGAATAAAAATTCTCCTAAGCTGAATGCCGCCTCTCACAATAATGCTAGCGGGTACGCTGTCACAGATGGGTTCTTAGACACTTACCTAGCAAGGGCTACTTGTACTTTAAGGGGCCTGCCCTCTAGAAAATAATTCCTTTTTGGGGGGGTCCTCCCTTGTACTCCTCTGTTCTCCTTTATTTATTTATCTTTTTCATCTTCTTTACTCTCAGCTACACTTAGATAGTTGGCTAAAAATGACCGTCTCGTAGAAAGAGCCTTCAGTTATACTCTTATTTCAACATTAGTTATGATTATATCTCATCCTTGAAATCATTACTGACTTCAAATTTTAAATTATTGTGACTTTCGATATTAGTAACAGAATATATTGTATTCTCTGCTAATAAGTAAGAGTATACAAATAGGCCAGAAGAGAATTGAACTGAATATATGTCCCACGACTTGCATTGATCTGCCCTTTTTGTTTTTTTAGGAGAGAAGCTGTCCTTAGTCCTAAAGCAAGGTGACATTTAGCACTAGCAGAGTCCTTTATCGACAGTCTCAGAAGAGCGGTACTAGATTGAATCAACTTTAACTGTTGTTTCCATTTACGATACATTGAGTTATATTGGCAAGCTAAGGCGGCAAGAGCTGATGCTGCCACTAGGCGCGGCACCTGATATTTGGAAAACACAGTAGTCTGCCACTGCAGAAATTGGTAAATTCAACACTACTGGTCAACCTGAAACACTCTAGAGAAAAAACATATTTTCAATTTTAAAGAGCAGTTATATGACATAATAGCAATCATTTGGGTACACTACTATTACCCATAATGTTTGACCTTTTCAGCAACTCAGATTCAAAAGGGCTGCCTTGGTCCAGAATAATATTAATATGTAGTTGATAAATAGTTACAAATTAGTTGCTGAGAGAAAATTGCTTTCTGGGCTATTAAGATAGAGAGAGTCCTTTGGGGTTGGTGCTGGTCAGAAATTAATTTTTATTGACATTTATATCATACCTCAGAGCTTTGGAAAAAATAAAAATGGAATCAAATCAGGTCAAGCAAGTACAAATGAGAAGATATTGCTGAGAAATGCGTGAGCACCTAAACACCTAAACCCAAATTAAACACAGCAACTCTGAATTGCAACCCCACCTGTGAATCATGCTGGGGGAGAAAATACAGAGGGTTTATTTAGAAAGTCTTGGCAGTAGGCAAGTAGGGGAAAAAATGGTTCAAAATTGCTAATTTATTTTGCTAAAGAGCTCATCAAGACTAGTAGACACAGGAAGGATTTCAGACTGTCTCATAAAGTGGCTTACAATCAATTGCAGAGCTAGACATATTAGTCTAGAATCAAAATGTTATTGCTTTTAGTCACTGAACATAACTGAGCACAGCATGCTATAGAAAGATTGCAGGCCGCCAAAGCTGTTGGCTTTAGCAGATTTTTTTTTAGCTTTGCAAATGACAAAAACATATGCAGAGCAGTGCCTTTCCTTTAAAGCAAGTTAGGTGAGCTGATCACCTTAAATTGCAACTTGAAACTTCGTTGCTGAAATAGTTTAGTTTCCTCCTAACCCCTCCTGAAATTCTTCATTACCTTAAAAGATGTATTTCTCACCAAGCATCTTATTGATACTGGACTCCTAGTACTAAAACAAGTCATTTCCCTGAAGGAAGAAAAAAAAAAGAGGGGCATACATATTGTCGCTTTTTCAAAAGAAATTTTCATTAAAACACTAGCATCTGTGACTCTCAAAAGTGAAATAAAGTATAATGCTTGCTGTGGTATAAAAAGACCTGTTCTCCAAATTACAGGACTTGAGCACTACAATTTTGCTACTGAGGCTGTTGAACATTTTAAGGAGTGCTTCTAATCCCCTTTATAGTTTCAGTGCTGAATGCAGAAACACTGTTCTCTGGTGAGAGAGTGATCTTAGAAGTGTTAAAAAGTGCTAGTTCACTTTTGCAAGGTCACAGAGAGCTTTGTGAACCTCACCTTTTATTATTCTGTGTCCTTCCCAAAAGAGATATGCACTTTACCTGCATTGGTTAAGGGATTCATATATAATTCTAACAAAAATACCCATTGCTGAAGGCATGCTACTGAGTTCTACCTGAGTTTCAATTCCTTGACTTTGACTATCAAATAGTTCCTGGCTAACTCTGTAGTCCTTACAAAAAGGTAAACTTTTCACATTTTGGTATGAATTTTTAAATTTTAGCAACCTCAGTCTTTTAAGCAATAATAACCAGTTTTTTGTTTCCATACTACTCTGAGGAAGGCTGTTTTCTTATAAATGAAGAAACCATGAAAACTGGTAATATTAATGTTCATTTTGAGTCACACAAGAATGATATCTCTGAAGTAATCTACTTGTCCACTTTGGTTTCTATTGTAAAGAGAGTGCGATTCCAGAAATAAATTTGGGTCATGTTAGTCTAGTATCATTGATCTCAAGGAAGCTTTTAGTGAAGGAACACCACACACACACACACACACACACACACACACACACACACACACACACACACAAGTGTAAAACCAAACTTAATCGCAATGCTTTAGCTACTTTGACATCATTTCTTCTGCTCAAGCTTGTTGCAGTTTCTAGCTGCTTCTCTAAGTAAAATAAAACTCATCAGCCCTTGCCACAAATATCTAAATGCATTCCATTACTCTACATTTTTCCAGACTTATTCTGGTTTAGAAAAGCAAACCTGCTTTTCACCCTTTTAAAAATTATTCTGGATGATTTGGGCCCTGGACTAGTTGGCCTGTCTGAAAGTCATCTTCAGTTTCCTCCGTTCCAGCTCTGAACCTTGCTCTAAATGCAGCTTCCTGCCGGGTCAGGAGTTTCTGTCTCTGCCTACAGTATCTTGTCTGAAGCCTGAAGCTAAAACTTGGAAATTTCTTTGAAGAAAGAAAATTACAAATCAATAGGTGCATTCAGATTTGTTTAAGGGGGGGCAGGGGAGAAATCAGCAGAGAAGAAAAAATTTGCCTTTTATTATGAACATACAAAACTTAAAAAATTATTCAAAACATAGAAATAAGCAGCCCACAGATTGAGAGGAGAGCTGTTTTTAGTCTACATCTTACCTTCCTTTCTGCTTACTTTATTCTAATCTTTAGTGATTTTGTAAGGTCACAGGCAGTTGCAGACCAAAAAAAAGAAGGAAAGATACTGGAGTAAACTTAAGGGAATGACTGGAAATAAATAGGCTGTAGCGCTCAGCTGACAAATATCACTGCTCAGTGTTAAAGACAGCAAATCAGATAGGAAATCACCATTACTGAGTAAGTTCAGAAAATCTGGGCACCAACATTTCTCCACAGCTTATGATGTTAAAATGGGGAAAAGACATGTTGTGTGGCTGAGATGAATCTGTTAATTGATAACTTGATTGGCTTTCAAGCAAAGAATGGAACAAATACTTGAGGTCATCAAAAATATTTTTCCAGAAATTCATACGAATGTGAATGATATAAGAATGTTACATAACGTGTTTGAAATAAATATATATTCCTTCTTATTCTGTTTTTATATTATGACATCTTATTCTGTTCAATTTAAATTTAAATGTTATTTGGGTGGCTTTATTCCAGCAATTTGGCAATTTACTAGGGTAATAAAAGAATTCATTTTAACTAATAACTGCTCACAAAAGCTTTTTGCATTAGAGTTGAGTTTTATTGAATTTGAACCTGGTCTGGCATTAACATTACTGTTTAACAGATACAGCATTTATTATGCCATATTATACTCATTGCCTGCATTAGACTCACCATTTCCTCAAATGCACTTTGAAAAAGTATTTAAAGAAGGGTTCCCTTGGATAAAATGTATGTTTATTTCATTAATAGCTTTGTCACTGAATTAAAACTACATTTTAAAATATACATAAACTTAAAAATCACTTGGCTATTTTGCAAACTGGCCTTTGGCTCTAAAGAAAATTCAGAATTAATTAAAAGCTAGGTTAGGTTCTGTGTCTTTAGGACTCATCATTTCTCTGTCTTATTTGATGTTTAGAAAAGCCTTTTAAAACTCAGAAATAAAAATATTTTCAAGGAATGTTTTTAATAGAATGTATTATTATATTTCCAATGGGAATTAGGATAATATTTATCTAATGTATCTGTATGCTATAATACCTTGAGGATATACAATAACAATAGTTAACATTTATTGGGCACCTACTATGTGAGAGCAATGCTGTTATGTGATTTATATACATTATCTCATTTAATCTATATTATGGCTCAATGAGATAGATATCATTATTATGCTCAATAGTGAAAGCAATGAGATATACAGGGAGACCAATGGTGGTGTCGCGGGAATCTTTCATAGAGAAATAGATGGGACACTGAGTCTCCTTTGCCAGGAAGCAGCGTTTATTCATGCCTGCACCAGCTCATTGGATTCCTATCCAAAGGCTGAGCCGGAATCACTGCAGGACACTGCCTTATATACCTTTTTAACTTTCCCTTTACGTTGTATCCTCCTTTTCCCCCCTTACTTGACAACATTTTTGGTGTTATATATTTGATGGGGCACTTCATAGCTCGGTGCTACCATTAGCCCTACTTGTCATATATTGATTGGTTTTACACAATCTTTTCATTTACATGTCCTATTTGTCGATTGGTACAGAGTTATATTTCTGATTGGTTTCCACCAAAAGTTTAAACATGTAGCCGCCAAAGTAAAAGCCTCCTGTGAAAGAGGTAGTACCAAGAAGCAGAAAGTAATTTATTTCCCTTTCTGCAGTTTAGAAGGGATCCCGCCTCAGTGGTTTGCCCAGGATCACACATCCACTTTGTGTTGAAGGTAGCATGACCTATATCTGATATAATCATATATTATTTAAATAGTAAATGGATCTGTGGCATTTCAAAATAACATTTCATTAAACTAAAACAGTGCTATTTTAAGTTAATAACCCACCTAAATGATTCCCAGGAATCATACATTTTCTGTTACATATTTTCTGTGTTTCATTTGGCATTACTTTGAACATTAATGTTCCCAAATTGGGAAAGTTAATTGTCACATTAATTATAATCAACTGAAAATAAA
This sequence comes from Carlito syrichta, assembly GCF_000164805.1. Lineage (NCBI taxonomy): Eukaryota > Metazoa > Chordata > Mammalia > Primates > Tarsiidae > Carlito > Carlito syrichta. Next base: position 1,515,558 of record NW_007245769.1, on the reverse strand, counting down.
CACTATCATAAACTTTTGGTTTTCAAGTGAATTTGGCAGTACAAGCTCTTCATGTAGGTGGGGTAACTGTACATATCATATAGATTCAAAGGAGTTGATGAGAGTTCATTTTCCCACAGCTCTCAAAGTATGTATGTAGTAGTTGTGTGTGGTTGTGTGTGTGTGTGTGTGTGTGTGTGTGTGTCTGTGTGTGTCAGAGAGAAGGGAGAAATAAAAGAAAAGAAAGAGATGGAAAAACTACCGTTAAAATGTAAGTACTCTTGAGACAGATCCAGTCAGCTTAAACTCTCATGTGATTGTAGTTGGAGTGTGTTTTAACTGGGAGAAAGTTGAAGAGAACCACATGTCGTTATCAGGACAGGAAGATCTGAAGGTAAATCAGAAAACTGTGAGTAAGACTGCAGTGCCTTAGAGTAAAGGTAACTGTGAATATCACTGAAAACTTTTGTGGCTTTTATATTATTATCTAATTTTAACATCTATATTAAAAGGAATCTTATTTTAAAGTTTCAAGGCTATTGCAAGGAAGCACAGATGTGTTTCTGGAGAGCCCCAAACCAGCAACCAGGGAAGTAGCGTTTGCTGAGGCAACTGTTTTCTCTCTCTGGGTCTTCCTCTCTCACCTCATTCTCTGGCTTTCTTCTAGTGTCTCCACATGGTACCTCCTCTATGCTTCTCTCTGCAACTCTGCTTTATCCATCCTACTCTGCTATTCAGTTTTCTCTGCTTCTGCACAGTTGAAAGTCAAACTAACCTAACCAGCAGATTTCATTATTTGTCTAGCAAAACTTCTCCTGGTTTCAATTTCATTATTCCCTGGAGAGATATGGTTGAATAGCTAGGGTCAGATACATGCTGATTGTCAAATCAGCTATGGCCAGGTGGGCACAACATATGCAGATGGTGCCAAGGACCTCCTGTGAGGACCGGGACACCAAATGTTTCAAGGGTAGTCATTAGGGTTAATGCCTAATCTAATCACAAGAATAAATATAAATTGGTAAAATTAGGGAAATTCATAGATAGTGCAATTGTCCTAAAGACCAGGGATGAAATGTTAAAAATAATTCCCAGCTCACCCTGACAGAGGTAATCAATGAGACTGGCGAGGCATAAATAGGGTGTGAATATATTTTCCGAAATTACTTCTGGAATTTGCATGAGAATAAATGTAATGACACAAAATCAATATAATGGAGAAATGATTCAATGTAACTTTGCTGATAGTTTATTGATACGGAATAAGTCAAAGTGATCATTACATTGGATCAGTCTTACCTTGGCTAAGCTCTCGATTAATGAATGTCTAGATGACCTGCTTGGAGTCATGAAAGGTCACTTTCAGATAAATTCTATGCCCTGTCCTACATAACCTGTATTTGTGGTTCTAAATCTTACCTGGAGAATTTTGCCATATTTTAATTTTCCTTCTACATCTGAGTCTTTTACTTTAAATAACTTCAAGTTAAGCTTCATTTTTTAAATCATTAGTACTTACTATATGATACAGATTTTTTTGCAGTGTCCAGAATAGCTCTGGTTCTGGCTATTAATTTCAAACCATATAGATAAAACAAGAGATGATGCATTTGAGTGGTAAAACCTAATCCTTCACATTTCCATGCTCAGAAGTCCACCGAAATTCTATAATTTTTTTTTTTTTTTGAGTTGGAGTCTCACTCTGTCACCCAGACTGGAGTGCAGTGACCGCTCCCGGCCACCGCAGCCTCGACCTGCTGGGCTCCGGCGATCCTTCCACCTCAGCCTTCCAAGTAACCGAAATTACAGGTATGCGCTACCACACCCGGCTGATTTTTTTGATTTATTGTAGAGATGAGGTCTTGCTGCCCAGACGGGTCTCGAACCCACGGGCTCAGGCAATCCACTCACCTCAGCCTCCCAAAGGCATGGGATTACAGTCTGAGCCACCGAACCTGGCTGAAACTCTATAATTTACTGTGACAATCTCAGGATGGTGGCTCTCTACTTTTTGATCACGGAGGGTGTTTTGTCAAGGGAGATAAAAATTAGTAATTTCTGACAGAATAGTTCCTTCTCAGTTTTTCTAATTATAATCACTATTCATCCTCCTAATTATATTTAAAATACAATGTAACAGGAGAACTTAGAAAACTCGGACTTATTTTGAGAGTAAACAATAGGAAACTATGCAACAGGTTAAAGAGGATTGTGATATTAGTATAAGAATAATATTCAACTGAATTTGAGATATGGTATTCATGCAAAAGCAATGCTAGTTAATATAGTCTAAATGTGTCCTCCTAAAATTCATATGTTGAAGTCTAATCCCTGATGTGATGGTATTTGGTTGTGGGGCATTTGAGAGGTAATTGAGTCATGAGGCTGAGGCCCTCAGGAATGGGATTAGTACCCTAATGAAAAAGACTCCAGAGAGCTTCCTTATTCTTCAACCATTTCAGGACAGATCTAGATGACAGTCATCTATGAATCAGTAAACTGACCCCCATCAGACATCCACTCGGCCGATACCCTGGTCTTCGACTTTTAACCTCCAGATTTGTGAGAAATAAATTTCTGTTATGAATAAACAACCAGACTAAGTATTTCATTATAGCAATCTGAAGAGACTAAGACACTGGTCTTGTTGAAACCTGTCAAGTTGTCAATATTTGCCTTCCTACCCTTAACCACTCCTTTCTTTTCTCCTTTGGGCCCCTTACTTTACTCACCACGTACAGTGGCTTCCCATTCCTTTCTTTCAGCTCTCATTTCATCTATTCTCAGAAAAGGTTCTGATAACTAGATGTACACATTTGTAATTACTAATTGGTCTTCATACTTTTTTCACCCCAATACATTTCAACAGACAGCACCGTCTTAAACCAAACAAAAAAGATTCAGGTTTAAGGTCTAATGAATACTTTAAAGCATTGTTAGTATTTTCTCGTATCTCCACAAAACACATCTCTACCCACTTTTTTTTTTTGAGTTGGAGTCTCACTCTGTCGCCCAGACTGGAGTGCAGTGGCCGCTCCCGGCCACTGCAGCCTCGACCCGCTGGGCTCCGGCGATCCTTCCACCTCAGCCTTCCGAGTAGCTGGAACTACAGGCGCGCACTACTACATCCGGCTGATTTTTTGATTTATTGTACAGATGAGGTCTCGCTGCCCAGGCGGGTCTCGAACCCGCGGGCTCAGGCAATCCACTCACCTCAGCCTCCCAAAGGCGCAGGATTACAGGCTGAGCCACCGAGCCCGGCTTCTACCCACTTTTAATCACAATAGTAGTTGGAATTAGAAGTTTGTCCCAGAGATTATTCTCCAAAAGGAGTCTCTTTTCAAAAGATTTAAAAAATTATACGTCGATAGGATGGTGTATTAGTTTGCTAAGGTTGCCATAACAACATACTACAGACTGGACGCTTCAACAACAGAAATTTATATTCTCACAGTTCTGGAGCCTGGAAGTCCAAGATCAAGATATTGGCAGGGTTGGTTTCTTCTGAGGCCACTGTCTTGGCTTGCAGGTGTCTGATTCTTGCTGGATCCTCACGTTTTTTGCTTTGTGCATGCATTCCTAGTTCAAATTTCTTCTTAGGAGAAGACTTTCAGATTGAATTAAAGCTCACTGAGGCATCATTTTAATGTTAACCACCTCTTTAAAGACTCTGTCTCCAATTGCAATCACATTCTGCGATACTGGGATTGAGAACTTCAACATCTGAATTTGGAAATCACGATTCAGTCCATAATAGATGGTTATTAAAACTGTGATGGGCCAGGCCCGGTGGCTCAGCCTGTAATCCCAGCACTTTGGGAGGCCGAGGCGAGTGGATTTCCTGAGCCCGAGGGTTCGAGACCAGCCGGGGCAACTTGGCAAGACCTGGTCTCTGCAATAAATCAAAAATTAGCCAGGTGTGGTAGCCCACGCCTGTAGTTCTGGCTACTTGGCAGGCTGAAGTGGAAGGATAGATGGAGCCTAGCAGGTCGACGCTGGGATGGGCATGAGTGTGCCCTTGCACTCCAGCCTGGGGGACGAAGTGAGACTTCAACTTAAAAAAAAAAAGCTGATGCAAAGTCATTAGAAGAAGCAGGGTAGAAAATGTAATCAAAATATTGGCGCGAGGACTGTTTGAAATTTGGGGAAAGTAGTTCAGAAAGTGCATCTTTTATTATTTTTATTGACTACTATTTTTTAAATGTTAAGAAGGAGCATGTGTGTGCTTACACAGTCACAAGTGAATCCTTTTCTTCTGCTCCGCCCTCAGGACCTACTGTTCCTAAAGGGAGAACCGAACTCTGCCTCGTGCTTAACTGACCCCAGTAAAAGTAGCCTTTAGAAGGGGGAGATCTGTGTTGCTCCTATGATATTACAGAATCCAAGGACAGATATATTTTACATGAATATATTTAATTTTGAATGGAGATGGTTGTTTATTCTGGAAAATATCAGCAGAAACATATGGAAAGCAATCATCAGATAAGTCTTTTTTTCCTTCTTTACCTCTTCCATTTTCTTCACTTTGGAGTTCTGAATGTTGCCTAAACTAATGTGCCAATTAGAAGGCACTTTTCTTCAATATTTCAAAATTGCTGATTGAAGCAACACGAAGACTGCTATAAATGCAAAAAAAAAAAAAAAGAAATTGTGGAAAATGTTGGATGATTTTCACTTTCTAATTTAAAAATATTCTTAGTACCTAAATTTAACACCTAGAACAATGCCTATCACTTTGTTGGGTCTTAATAAATATCTTTTTTTGAGTGAAGTCAGCAGGCTGTCTCCTACTTCCTTGGCATTGTACACCTACCTCTATTATAGCAGTTATTATATAGCATAATGATTATGCAATCCCATGCTTGTCACCCTAACTAGTCTGCACAGTCAGATCATTTATGTATCCATAGGACATAACAAAGTCCTTGATACATACAGACACTGAATAAATATTCCTTGACCAAAGGACATAAAGAACATAGATTTTCAGTAGCAGAGCTGAGACAACTAGCTTTTCATGGCCCCGTGTGTCCAGTAATTATAGGAGTGCCTCCAGAAACTTGCCACAATATTTCTAATGCCCCAAATTCATTAAACAAGTATTTCTGACATTGCAGACTATGATTAAAAGTCACTGGAAGAGGCAGGGTAGAAAATGCAACTAAAATATCAACGGGAGCCCCGGTGGAAATTTGGGGAAAGTAGTCCAGAAATTGCAATGTGTTTCACGGAGAAAATCTTACCAGGAATGATAATACTATAAATCCACAACAGAGTATGGATCATTTGTATCAGGTCCTTTCTGGGATATATTTTGATGGCTGAATCAGGGATGCTGGGAATAGGATTTTTTGTTCCTAGTCGTTGAGTGCTCAGGATGAGGAATGGGAAGGAAAGACCCCTGATAAGTTTTGACCTTTGTTTCCCTCATGGTCACTGTAAGATTTAATCTGGATGAAGTTTAGTGATAAGGATTGTGAACAATAAATGAAACAGCTACCAATTCCAGAAGGTAAAGATATAGTCTGTATGTCTATCATCATTAATATGAATACTTAAATTGTACTGAATTTCCTAATTCTGATATAATTCAGTACCTATAATTCATTGCTTCTATGTGTTTGCTTGACCACTATATTTCTTTTGTTGCTTATATGTGGTAAATTGATTGTCTGTCAATAAGGGGATAGAGGCTATAGATATGTGCAGTGTATAACTTAGCTGGTAAAATGTCTGGTGATAAGTGGGGTTTTTTTGCTTGATATAGTAATTATAAATTATCGATAGACTAGAATCCAATAATATGAGTTTTTAAGCAAGAGTATAATAATATGAGTTTTTAAGCAATGATTATATTGAAATTTTAGTGTTATTTGTAGATATAATGAATTTAGACATGATTAAAGTATATGTTCCTTAATTTCGTGAGGTTATGAGAACTTTACATAATGCATACTTTTCTTGGTCTATAGATATTAAGAGCTAAGATCAAAGAATTGAAACATATTTATGTGTTCTTAAGATCTCATTGCTTTCTGCATTTGAATGCTTTTCTCTCATATAGTAACTCCAGGGATCAACTGTAATGATTTTCAGTAAGAAATGGAGGAAAAAATAATTTAATTGATTTTCTCCAGTCTGCCAGAGGACTTAGAAATAAGTTGTTATAACAGGAAACTGACCACTCTAGGAATTGAGTTGTGCAATTTAGTCTGTTTCTGTGACGCTTAGTAACAACAGACAATTCATTTAATTCAGCTTAAGAAATGTTTACCAAGGGCTAACTATACACCTTGCATGGTATTAGGCACCGAAAACATAAAGGTGAATGAGACACAGCCTCTCTTCTGTGCCTCAATGTCTGACTCATTGAAGGATGTACGTAATTTAGCATGGCAAAGAAGACAGTCCAATCAAATGGCACAGCATGAACAAGGTCATAAAGACTTGAAAGTCTTAATTTATTCCTGAGTGTTGAGGTAAAGTAAGTGTTCCATTGACAATGAAAGATAGCATACATTGGAAAAGATTTCATTGTAGTGAAGTGTGATAGTCTGAAGCTTCTTGAGATTCAGTCTAAAGATTTTGGACTTTATTCATGCAAGTTTACTTAAATTTCAATACAGGTTTATAAGATGGGAAGCATGAAAGTTTTGTGATCTATACTCAGTTTTGCTTTATTTAAACAAACACAGGATTTTTGTCAAATGGTAACATTGAATTGTCACTCTAATTTGAAAAATAAAAATAAAAGGAAATGTGGGTTGGGGGCAGATTGTAATCATCCTTGAATGTCATGCCCAGAGCATAAAAAGTACCCAATAAATATTTTAAGAACACTAAAGTCATGATTAGTTCAATGGAACTGTGGTAAGTATGGAGGGATATTCAAAAGCATAGAGTCTGTTTGGGGTCAAATAGATCTGAATTTCAATACCTGCTCCACTACTTCTGAGTATCCTTGGAATACTAGAAAGAGACATTTGGATTCTTTAAGGCTTTGTAGCTCATCTGTGAAATGAAAATAACATCTGAGTTCATGAATAGTTCTGGAACACAATAAGCACTGACTAAGTGGTAGTTACATTTTTTAGTTATTCTTGCTGGAGAAGTAACCATGGAAATAAAGAATTGGTGGAAGAATTTTTGCAGAAGTAACGTTAACACAATGTGTTAGTAAAATGGATTTAAGTGGGGGTAAAAAACATTCATTGAGTGCTACCCGCATGTGAAGACATAGTGGCCTAGCTCTCAGATTTATCCAAGACTAAGGAGATTTCTGGGACAAGGAACTTTCTTTTTTTTTTTTTTTTTTTTTTTGAGTTGGAGTCTCACTCTGTCGCCCAGACTGGAGTGCAATGGCTGCTCCCGGCCACCGCAGCCTCGGCCTGCTGGGCTCCGGCGATCCTTCCGCCTCAGCCTTCCAAGTAGCTGGAACTACAGGTGTGCACTACCACACTCGGCTAATTTTTTGATTTATTGTAAAGATGAGGTCTCGCCTGCCCAGGCGGGTCTTGAACCCGCGGGCTCAGGCAATCCACTCACCTCAGCCTCCCAAAGGCGCAGGATTACAGGCTGAGCCACCGAGCCCGGCTGACAAGGAACTTTCAATACTGAAGCTGAGAAAGTCTCTGGTAAACTAAGATGTGGTGATCATCCTTCATAAAGGGCTTGCCTCACATATACCCTGAATAAATATGAGTATCCATTCCACATATGAAGAAACTGAAATGCAAAGAGATAAGGTCACTTGCTCAAAGTAATTAGCTAATAAACAACAGAAATTGCTGCTTAAGGCTAGATTTTTCTGATCATTGAGAGGCAAAGTGTATAAATACGGTGGTTTTAGGGAGAAACTACCTGAGTTTAAACGACCTGGGCTTATGCCTCTGTTTTTGCAGTAAAATGACACTAATAATGCATTTTCTCATAGTTTGTTGTAAAGGTGAAGTGAGGTGGTATGTGTAGGGAGTTTAGATAAGTACATGGCATATGGTAAACTCCCAAAAGAGCAGATGTGTTGATTTAAAAAACAAATATTAACCTTCTACAGCATAACTAGTAATCTGCAAGATACAGCTTTAAGATGAACAGGAATAAGAGCTCAATTTTATGTCCTTTGAGTTTGAATCATCATATGGTTACCAAAGAAACATGTCCAATAGGCAACTAAAAATAGGAATTGGGAATTCATATGAACAGCCTGAAATAGAGATACAGTCAATTATACCAGATAATGGTTGATGACATGGGAAGATATGGGTGGGTCCTCGAAGAGAAGGCATGCAGTGAGAAGGGACTACTGCCAGGACACCAAAGATGTGAGGAAGAAAGTGGTGATCAGATGCTCCAGGCGTCTAGTCTGAGGTGACTATGAAGCTGACTCTTAACAAGGAAGATAAAGTGCAGGCTCAAAATGCATTATGCATGTTACATAACACCTAGGGGAACAAGGGATAGGGCTGCAGTGGGGGAGCAGTGGGGAGCAAGAAGCAATTGAATGGTGGTTCTCTAAGGGCCTTAAGAAAAGTTGAAATCTTAAATTTTAAATTCAAGAACCTGCAGGGTTTTCTGTGTTGCATTGAATAAAATGAATTAGATAATAAAAGTATATGTACTTCTTTGATGATTGAGGAGGCACTTCAAAATATCATGTTGTGTTTCAAGTTGATCTTTTTTTTTTTTTTTTTGAGTTGGAGTCTCACTCTGTCACCCAGACTGGAGTGCAGTGGCCTCTCCCGGCCACCGCAGCCTCCACCTGCTGGGCTCCGGCGATCCTTCCACCTCAGCCATCCGAGTAGCCGGAATTCATGCCCGGCTGATTTTTAAAATTTATTTATTGTAGAGATGAGGTCTCGCTGCCCAGGCGGGTCTCGAACCCGCGGGCTCAGGCAATCCACTCACCTCAGCCTCCCAAAGGCGCGGGATGACAGGCTGAGCCACCGAGCCCGGCTTCAAGTTGATCTTTTAAATCACCCTTACATGAGAAGTTGAGAAGTTCTGCTTAATAAAACATTTTAACTGATACCATTTTGAATAAGAAAAAAGTTAGTAAATGAAACAGAACAAAAACGACATGGAATAAAATCCCAGTGCATCACGCCACTGCGTGTACTTCCAAAAATATTCCTGATCTAAGCATTAATGCAAATAAGTCATTCACCAAGAACATTATATTACTTAACAATCCTTTGAGTTCCCCATTTTTCATTTTTCTCATTAAAATGGACTACTTACTTGGCTTATTTTTAATTGAGTCGGAGATTCTGCCATTAAACTATATGCGAAATCTCCCTTTAGAATCACCAGGGAGCTGGGAGGCAGCAAGAAATCAGCAAAGTATTGAGAAGACAAGTGTTACAAAGTGCTCGAACAGGAGTGGCAACTTCAAATAACCTTTGTAATGAGAGATTTTCTTACAACAGAGTATATCGGTGCAGTTCAGGAAATTGAGTTGCTATATGAACTTGACATAGCCAGCTCATTTGCAAATGAACAAAGCACAAGTTAGGTCATTGTAACCCTCTGCTCCCACATCAGGGTTTCAGTTATTTCCATGCTCAGCAATACCATTGTGGGAGGTGCTAAACTCAGGGTACGCGATTTAGAGATGAAATGACTCTAGTGAGTTTTGCTGGCTGCAAGATTCATTTCAGAAAGTTCAAGACAAGGATGGGAGTGTAGGCATTGAATGAAAGGGCATCAAAATTAAAAATAATATCCCTGTAAAACTCAGAGAATAAGCCGACAATCCAAGGCGACTTGGCACAAGTCCATAATGGTTTTCTCTCTGTATTGGGAGCAATGCAAATCATTGCTGAGTTGAATGATGTTCTCGTGAAAGCTTTTAATTTCATAAGAAAGAGAATTACCCATAATCATTGTGTTATTAATACATAAAAACAGACTAACATAGCCATAGATTAACCATTGCCTTTTAATTTAACACCCTGGAGAGGAAAATCCAGGTAATTATGCTTTATCACCAAACAGTAAGCACAGATTTGTCGTTCTTGGTTGTCTCTGTAGCAGCATGTAAAATCTTTTGTCAAGAGTTTCTTTACAACACCTGTACATTTAAAAATATTCTTTTCTTAGGTCAGAAACAACTGCTTATTCATACTCATCTAATATTTAAAAGTCAGTGTGCAAAGAATACTTTTACTGAAAATCATATGTAATTGTATTTGTTAGGGAACATATAAGAAACATTCAAGACAACTCAGCACAGATGTTGAAAATGTTCTGTTTATCCTATTATATATAATCAGATTAACCTTTCCTTTTGTGCTATAATTATTACACAAAATGGCAAGGTTCATTTGGTGAGGCATGACTTTCTTCTAATGAGCTCACTTATGTAAATCCCTTGATTAAAGGAGAAATAAGAGAAATGGGAGCAATTAGCAAAACTTGGGCAGACAGAAAAACTAATTTGAATCAGCTAAAATTAGAGAGAAGCTCAAGTGGTTTACTTTGAGCATTAGATCTCTCCCTTTATATTCTCACAACTAACACCTTAGTTTGGGCCTTAATAACTCACATATGAATTAGTACAATAATTTTCAAACTGGACATTTTGCTTCTCGACTCCCCCTCACCCTCCGATAATCTATGTTGCAAAAAATTTCCTGGAAAAATCTGCTTAAAACATTCCTGAGCATGTAACATTTCTGCTCAAAAACCTTATATGGCTCCCTTCTAGTATATGAATTTTACATGTCTCAGTTGACAGTTAAACCTACACAGGGTCACCTGAAACTTTTCCAAAGGGCAGCACTCTTTGACAAGGATAATTTATTTGATGAAAGTAGTTACCCCTGTTTAAAAATGAGAAGAGATCTCATATATGAAAGCATATGCTCTACAACATTGGAACCCTGTCTCATGGGACAACTGTGATAGTTAGCTGAGGGGAATCTGCCTCCTTTAGCCAGAGAGTAGTCCCTCTAGTTTGCCAGAATTCCCACATTCTTATTGCCTTTTACCTGGACTTTTCACTCATTTTTTTCACCTGCCTATAAGCTGTGTAGTTTGAAACCTCTGTTTTATACAATGATCCCACAAAATCTCTCTGCCTGAGCCAATTGATTTCACCATGGTCATCCTTACCTCCATGCCGTTTTCCCCAGTGTTGCCCACCTCAAATGCCTTCTGTAGTATTGTATTATTTTAACACTCCTTCTAAGTTAAACTGTTTCAAGACTATTTCCCAGCTTCTTCTATCCTCAAGCATTGTGGCTGTCTTGACATCTTACATTGCCTTTGGTCTGTAGAACTCCTTCGGTATTTGGTTTTGAAAACAATTAGCATACTTTCTAGCATTCTGTATATCATTCATCTCCAAAAATACTTCATTAAGTATTTGGAATTTGAGGATTGAACTTGAGGATTGGAATAATCACATTTATCTCTTTGTAACCACCACATGTAGTACCACATTGTATAAATAATGAACATTAAATAAATATTGAAAATTGAGTTATTCATATACTATTTTTGGCACTAGACACCTAAATAAAAACAAAGCCCTCCATTTCCCATGTCTGTTTCTAGTCTAGCATGCAAAAACTATATTATAGCACAATATAATATGAACAAGCCTGTAGATTACTTCTGCAAATAAAATTAATATTATGTATTAAATACCTACCTTTCAGGAACTGTTTTAAGTACTTTCCTGTCTTCCTCATACAATCCATACAACCATTCTTTGAGGTAGATTCTTGTGGAAACAGTAATCTTAGGAAGTTTCACAAGAACTTCCAGAGTAGGAGTGATGCCTTCAAGATGTGAACCTGGATTCTCTGAGTCAAGGGATATAAGAATCCAGAATGACTTCTTAGAATGGGGTGGCATGCAGAGTTTTTCATGTGATGCTTAGGTGTCCATCATATAGAGAAGGATAAAGCCTGCTACACCAGGAGGAGTATGAACAATATGGTTAAGACATAATAGGCAGAAAGTGCATGATGCAATCAAGCAGCTGAGTGTAATTAGAACAATAAATGTGGCAGAATCCAATGAGGAATATACCAAGGAATTTGGACATTTTCCTGTGGACCACAGAAAACACTGAAAGTTTATAAGAAGAATGCAATACAACCAACTCCATTTGACTGAGATTAACTTCTATGAAGGCCTGGTTGGTGTATTGGGGCTGGGTAACCCAAGAGAAGGCAGTAGTACAGTCATACTACTGAGGGTGTGAACCAGGACAGTAAATTCAGATGTCAATCAGAAAACAAAGAGGAGAGTTAGTTACTAAGAAATATGGAGGAAAACTTGGGGAGCTATAACATCAAAATGTTAAACTTCTTTGCCGAAACCATTTGAAAAATGGAGAAGTCAGGAGAAGGGGATTTGAAGCAATGAGATTGGGAAGAGACTTTGCAAATACATCTTAGGTAACTTATCAGATTTTTTTTCTTTTATACAGAGTAGCTCAAATTGAACCCATAACTCCCTGAGAAATTTCCAGTTCTTTTGTGGCATCAACCACAAGTTTCCTTAAAAGCTATCTTCTTCCCTTCTGTAATTAATTCTATTTTCTTCATTGAGTCATTTGAATGTTCTCTACCTGCCCATATGTATGTGTTGATAACTCAGGCATCTCTGTCTTAATAGTCTTCCATATCACAAAAATAATAACTTGCTATTTTACTCAATCCATTATGAAGCATGCTGCCATTATCTCTAGAAAGATTTTTACAAATTCTCTTGTTGTCGAATCCCAGGGAGTAGCAGTGATCCTGTCTTATAATGTCTCTTAAATGTTTATGAACGTCAAATGTCCAACAGTTGAGTAATAGACTTATGCTGTAAAAAACGATTTGCTTACAAAAATCTAACCATCTCCAGCAATAGTATCCTTTTTACCACATGTATTGTGGCGTCCAGGCTCTTGGCCCACTGGAGGTTCACTGAAAAATCACTGACATGATGCAGATTGCTTAATAGGAGAAATGGCATACAAAGTTATTTCATATGTATACATGAAAGCCTTCAGAATAAATACTCAAAGATACCGAGGAATTGTCCATTTTTGTGTTTAGGTTCAACACAATGTGAACAGCCATGTAGAAATATAATTGGAGGAAAACAGTATGATCTAATCCTAATAGACTGAGCGGGGAAACCCAGCAAGGCTTGCCTGTCTATATTCTTCTCGGCCTTTCTGAGCATGCATTCCTTCTTCCTGGGTATGGGGCAGAATTCTCTCTAGAACAGAAGTCTTAGGAATTACAGTCAAAAAAGATAGGTGAGATCATTTCTTTATAGCTAGATTTTACACTGGTCATAGAGACCAGTGTAAAATCTAGATAAAGCAGAAGAAATGTTAGAGTAATATTTTTAGCTTTTATAACTGACTTTGGGGAAAAGGGTTTCTCGTTCTTATGACCCACCTTGGGGGCGAGGGGTCCTAATTTCTATAGCTAGCCCAGAAAATGTGACTGAGAGAAGGGAAGGGGAAGATCAAAGGAAAAATTTTTCCTCTTGAGGCCTTGATTTTGGGGTATTGTTTTCTGAACCCCAACAGTAGGCACATAATAATATAATGGATTACATGTAAATATTTGGATACATTTCAAAAGATACATTATAGCTCAACGTGTCTTGTTCTGTTAGGTCATGTGCAGTTGCAATTTTAGAAAGAATAAACTAATTTTAACATCGAGGATGAGGCTTTCTTACCTGTTTTCCTTTATTATTTTCATAAATAAATGCTAGGCTGAGTGCAGTGGCTCAAGCCCGTAATCCCAGCACTTTGGGAGACCGAGACAAGAGGACTGCCTGGTCCAGCGTTTCAAGACCAGCCTGGGCGACTTAGTGAGATCTCATCTCTACAATAAATCAAAAAAAATATTAGCCAGGCATGGTGACACATACCTGTACTTTCAGTCACTTGGAAGGCTGAGGTGGAAGGATTGCCTGAGCCCAGCAGGTCAAGGCTGTGGTAGCCATGAGCATGCCACTTCACTCCAGCCTGGGCGACAAAGCGAGACTCTGATCTATCTAAATAAATAAATAAATAAATAAATAAATAAGTAAATAAATTTGTCACTGGGAATACAGAAGTGAATAGACAAGGTGCCTACTCTCATGGAGTTTACAGTCTGCTAGTGTAGACAGGCAATATTTAAACAAATATCAGATTTTGCAAGGAGTGTGAGTAGAATATTGCAATAAAGTTGAAGATGGTAGTATCTTACCAGTTTTTTTTAATGCCAATGGAAATATAATAATCTTATTACCATTTTTCTTAATTAATTTTTCTCTAGGAAGCTGTATATTTATCAGAAGTCTAATGAGCAGAACAAATGTACCTTGAGATTGCAGGAAAATATATTTATGTGTAAAGAAATATCTAAAGTTCTCTCTAGTTCTCATATAAATCCTTATATTCAGATACAAGTTTCAGCGGTATAGTTCTACAATATTATGAATATTGGTTTTATTATTTTTCTCAACAGCGTTTCTTAGCACAAATTATAATAGCAGGTGGCAAAGGAATGTGCCCTGGAGATTAAGAACACACTTCATTTGGCATACCTAATAATGCCATATTTGCTTCAATTTTACCATCTCTAGTGTTGATACTTTCATTTTCTACTTGTCATGTTTTTACAAAGCAACAAAGACCAAAATATAACAAATATTCACATGCTTGTAAAATACTACCAGATAGGCTCTTTTAAAGCCTGGCATTGTTGAGCACATACTGTATGCCAAGCACTGTGCATTTGAGAGTTATATAACGTCTCTAAAATAGAACTTTTGGCTGAAAGACCATGCCACCAAACAGAAACACATCTCAGTTTTGGAGAGGTGACCTAGAGTGCAATAGTGCAGGTTAAATATAAAAAATAACAAATAGTTTTTGTGGAGGGCAAATATGAAAACCAAAGTAATTAAAAATAAACACAGGCATTTAATTAAGCAGCTCAAAACTGTAATCCTGACTCTGTCTTTGTGCCCTTGAGTGATCAATCACTGGGTTCACTATTAACACTCACAAATGATGTGACTATTAAACAAACTTATCTGTATATCTATATAGAGACATTTATAGCATCTAGCAAAGGAACTGGTACACAATGAATGCTGGATAAATAGTGTCTCTTTCCTATTGCCTGTGGTTGGCAACCCTGATGCACATTAGAATCACCTGGGGAACTTAAACTACTGCTGGAGACCCAATCAGAATCTTTAGGGATAGGGCCTGAGGATCAGTAATTTTTAAAGCTCCCCAGGTAATTCTAATGTGCAACTAGGCTGGGAAGTACCGTTTTTTTCCTCTTGTTTTGCTTATTAACAGGGTTTAGAGTACATACAGTGAAACTTCTTCCCAATCTCTGTGGCATAAATAGGATTTTGTTGAAGGAGAGACAGAAAGAATGAGAAACAAGAATAAATTATCTCTGCTGTCTTCAAATAAGAGTCGCTAACTCTGTTAGTACATCCTCTATTTAGTGTTTCTCAAGGTGTGGATTTAGAACACCTGCATCAAACTAACTCTGACTTCTGGTTAAAAATGCAGTATATTGAGCCCTGTCCCAGAATTCCAGAAGCAGAATTTCAGGAGGAGTCTTGCAGGGGCAGAAATCCAAATTTTTATTAAGTACCATAGAGAATCTCACGTACCTAAAATTTGAAAGTCATTTATCTAAGTAAATTTCTTAAGATCTTCGTTTTTTTTGTTCTTACTTAAATTTCTCCTAACCTGGGAAAAAAGTCTGTTGTGTGGGCACAAACATATTGCAGTTGCTATTGAATAATTTCTATTTAGAATCAGCTACAGCACAGCCAAATAATCAGAGAAATTCAAGAAGAAATTTTATCGAGTGTGGAAACCTTGCTATTAAAGAAAGTTTGAAGATAAATGTATTTCAAAAGGCTTTTATCATTTTGATTGACCTACCAGTTAAACCAGTCAAAAAGCTAAAATAGAGTAAAACTCCTTTTTTTCCGGGGGATAATTATTCTAACAGATTTTATGTCTGGGTCTCACTTGAAATGCAAGTGAGCCCTCTAGATTCTCCTTCCTTGCCATTTTCTCAGGGAGACCTTTCCCCGGTTCTAGGATTCATCAGACCAACTTACTATTGGTTTTCCCAGCATCCTGTACAACACACATCATTGTTTATTGTTATCTTTTATCTAATTATTTAAACTTTCTACTAGACAGGATATATGAGAGCAGAATTTTCCTCTGTCTGGTTCACTACTGGTTTTCAAGCAATTAGGAGATTCCACACCCCACAGAGGCGCCCCATGAGTGAATTAAAAATGCCCACCCCACCCTGTCAACAAAAAGGTTGATGTGCTTGGTAGCACAATGTGCAGTTGAATGCAGGCACAACGTAAGAATATTCTTGTGCAGTCACTCACCTTTAAGCTTTTCTCTAGAGAGGCACCACCTATCATTCCAAGTGAAAACCTCCTACTATATTACCTCCTTGCCATATTCAATACTGTACAGCCCAGAAATAAAGGTGGTGTTAATAAACACGAGGAAGTTAGAAGCACCTTAAGCAAAAACTAGTCATTAGCATCATCATTATAACCATCTTATTAATGTATCAAACTATGCAGGATGCCATACTTTCCTTCGACTGAATTACT